>NW_024473523.1:0-15138 GCF_017654505.1 Polyodon spathula | reverse complement strand
GCTGATTACTAAAACAGCTCAAAGCACTTCTACATGAATAGCTTTGTGAAAAATACAGCAAGATCACTTCAAGCTGTTCATGAGGTACATGAGGTCATTAATTACTTGTTCCCCTATTTATGCCAGCTCATAGGTAACTTAAATGTCTATAATTATGCAAAGTTTGTACTGAAATGTCTATTCAGGTCCCTCTTGTCAGTGGTTCAGGCCCCTTGGGAGGAGTGAAGTGACGGGCTGGGGGTTCACAAGGCCCTTGTCACAAAGACGGCCGGAGTGGGGGACGTCTGACCAGAAACAGGAACCCGGAAATAAGCTGAAAGAGAGGTGGAGTTTGCTGTAGCTGAGCGAATGGTTTCGCTCAGCGGTTAATGAGTGAACAGAACAGTAAATAAAAAGGTTGTAACAAACACAAACACAGGACACGGCACTCGTCGCCAAAACAAAAGACAAACAAAACGGACTATACAGACAAACACGGTGAACTTAATACGATAACAATTATTACCTCCGTCTCCTATCCCGTTCTCCACTCACAGAACACACAACCCCGAGTGGTTGTAAACATGTAGCTTTTATACAGCTGTACCGAGACTCGATTGCGAGTCAATCATTCGATTGGAGTGGCGTACAACTGCACGTGAATTAATAAAGTTCAATTCCCCGTGCTCACACATTATTACGTTTTACTTGCATGTGAAGTGCTGTGCAATCCTTGTGACAAAAGACAAATATACATTTTAAACACTCGTGTTACACAGACCTGTTTATATCCCGTGTACCAATAACTATTGTCACAAAGACGGCTGCAGTCTGCAGTGGGTGACGTCAGACCAGAAACAGGAAATAAACGACAGAGAGAGGTGGAGTTTGGTGGAGCTGAGCGAATGGTTTCGCTCAGCATTTAATAAATGAAGAGACAGACAGAAAATAAACGGTTGTAACAAACATGAAAACACAGGACACGGCACATTTGCCAAAAGAGAGACAAACAAAACAGACTAACACTACACAAAACACGGTGAGCAGATATTTTAACTTTACATTATTATTTTATTATTTATTACCTCTGTCTCCAATCCCGTTCTCCACTCACCGAACACCCAACCCAGAGTGGGTGAAAACATGTAGCTTTTATGCAGCTGTACCGTGACTTGATTGCCAATCAATCATTCAATTGGAGTCGCGGTACAACTGCACGTGAATTAATAAAGTGCAATTCCCCATACTCACATATTATTACATTTTACTTGCACGTGAAGTGCTGTGCAATCCTCGTGCCTAAATACAAATATACATTTTAAACACTTGTGATATACAGACCCGTTTATATCCCAATGACTATACACCAACATTAACACACAACATATAATACACACAGGGGCGGGCACTTTGCAAATATACCCTCCCCCTTGTGCAAAACACACATGGCCTCAATGGCCAACTTCCCCCTTAAAATCCCAAAAGCCTCGCTCAAAGTCCTGGGCCAAGAACAGGGACTTTAAGGGGTTGATGGGCAGCAATGTTGCCAGTAGCCAGGCTGCTACTGGCCATGCTGTCAGCAGACATGCTGACAGTGGAGCGAATCTCTCCTCCCGCTGTACCACTGGCAGAGGATATGCTGCCAATGGTGCGGCTGTCAGCAGACGTGCTGACAGGTCCCAGACTGACTCCTTCAGCCGGGGCAAGTCCAGCAGCGGAAAAGCTGCTGGGGTTGGTGGTCTCAAGACCTCCCCCAAGATCTCCGGCAGCGAAACTGCTGCGGGGGAAGGTGGCTCCTGACCTCTCCCCCCTTTATAGACAGCAGCTCCCTCTGGTGGGGCTCCGGCCCCACTGACACCTGCGGCAAAGCACAGCTGACTGCAACCCCTTTCGAAGCAGTTCCAGCGACCCCAGGCGATGCGGAGCGGCAGGCAAGCCCAGGCGATGTGGAGCGCCAGGCAGGCATCCTTGGGTGAAGCGAGGCAGGGAGTCAGGACAAGCTGGGGTGCAGGTGTTGGCCCTCTTCTCGGCCACTGTGGCCGGGAGGTTCTTCCCCGTGCTTCCCTCAGCAGCCTTTACAACCGCCAGCATCTATTCCTGGTCCTTCTGCTGCAGGGAGAGGCAGCTCCTGCTCCTCTCCCCCTGATGGTGATGGAGGCAGAGGCAGCTCCAGCTCCTCTCCTCGTGATGGTGGGGGAAGGGATACCAGCAGACATTCATCCTCTGCTGGTGGAAAGGGACCCAGCAGGCATTCACCCTCTGCTGGTGGACAGGGACCCAGCAGGCATTCACCCTCTGCTGGTGGACAGGGACCCAGCAGGCATTCACCCTCTGCTGGTGGAGGGACCCAGCAGGCATTCACCCTGCTCTGGGTGGAGGTGGCAGAGGCAGCTCCTGCTGAGGTGCTCCTGCCAATGGAGATGGCGGAGTCATGTAGTCTCGTGCCAGTGAAGGTGGCAGAGGCTGAGGCAGCTCCTGCTGCTCTGCACCTGCCGATGGAGGTGGCGGAGGCATGTAGTCTCCTGCCAGTGAACTTGGCTTGGCTGAGGCTGCTGCTCTGCAGCCGATGGAGGTGGCGGAGGCATGTAGTCTCCTGCCAGTGAACTTGGCAGAGGCTGAGGCAGCTCCTGCTGCTCTGCTTCTGCCGATGGAGGTGGCAGAGGAGTGTACACCTGGTAGAGAGTCTACCCTTATTACAGGGGACTGGTGCGGTTCTCACTCACTTGCAGGGGACTGGTGCGGCTCTCCCTCACTTGCAGGGGAAGGTGAATGGAGGCAGAGGAAGCACCTGCTCCTCTCCTCCAGGTGGTGACGGTAGGGGAAGTGATACCAGCAGGCATTCACCCTCTTCTGGTGGAGATGGGGACAGCAGGCATTCTTCCTCTGCTGGATGAGGTGGCAACAGCAGTCCCTTGGGCTTTGGTTTCCCAGATGGGGTACAGCTCCGCCACGAGGTTCTTTAAAAAAACCTCCCAACTGCCATCCCCAACCTCCTCCTGCTGTTGCTGCGGCTGCAGATTTTTTCTCCCCCTCCTTCTCCTCACCTTCCTCTCTGAGGAGCTCCTCCAGGTCTTTGCAGCCATCTCTCCAGCCTTCCATTTTTTTTTTTTTTTTTTTTTTTTTTTAAACAAGAGACTGTGGTTCCTGCTCTGGTCTGCGTGTAGGAGGCGCTGGTGATCCCAATTCAGTGTAAAAATGTGTATGCTTCCCAGTTTCTTATACTCCCTGGGTTCACTGTGATCATATCTAGATGCATCCTGTTTAGTGACAGTGC
This sequence comes from Polyodon spathula, assembly GCF_017654505.1. Classification (NCBI taxonomy): domain Eukaryota; kingdom Metazoa; phylum Chordata; class Actinopteri; order Acipenseriformes; family Polyodontidae; genus Polyodon; species Polyodon spathula. Next base: position 11,885 of record NW_024473523.1, on the reverse strand, counting down.
CCAAGCTAGTTGTATTATATCTCACCCTTATCATTGTGCCATTTATTCGTTATGTCACCGCGAATGGACTGGCAACATGTTCCCAATGGGCTGTCATTTCCGCTTGTACAGGCCGACCAGTCCTCCTCCCATAGGCTACCGTAGTAACTTTTAATTTGGGGTACTTGGCAATAGCGTTGCACTGTACAAGGGCTAGTGATTTGGATGTGTATATCATTGTGTTCGCGCTGTGCATGGTAGTCAGTATATGTGTTCAATTTTGTTTGGAGGTTGTCGCCCCCTAAGGCTAATTGTAGATGGATGATTGGACATACTTCCATTGGGATGTTCTTGGAGCGGCAGAGGTGAAGTGGTTGTTGGGTTAGGCAATCAAAGCGAAGCTCTCCAGGAGGTGGAGGGTTAGTTTGCTAGTGCCAGTCTGTTTCTTTGCATGGGGGCCCTCCCCTGCATCCGGTCACCCATAGGAGCAGCAGTGCCCCCTGAATATGCATTCCTCATGCAGCTCACGCGTCTACGATCACCTGGTGGAGAAAGGAGAAAGGTCTAGAACAGAAATAGTTATTGACTCGTCCTCGGGCTTTCCTGTGGACACAAGTTACAGAAGTATTTGAGGTTAGATCTGGTTTTATTTGAGACCAATGTTTCCATTGACTCCCAGTGACCCATTCTAGTTCCTCCTAGTTTGGCACTAACAGGAATTAATCAGAGGTAAACATCACCCTATAAGGCCCGTGCCATTTGTCTCGCAGACCAGGTCGGAGCCCTACCTCCCTGACCATAACCTGGTCGCCGGGTTGGGGAAGGGCGTACGCCACTTCCTCCCGGCTCATTAAATCTTTGGTGTCCTGCCATGTCTGGGTATGATTTTGCAGTTTCTGAGCTTGGTTGGCCAACTGCTGCACATATTGCATCAGAGCATCTCTGTAAGGTGCGCTACTCTCTGCAGTGCTGACCACTAAACCTGGGAGAGTCATGGCTCGCCCTGTCATTAGCTAAAAGGGAGAGATTCCTGTTCCCCTGTTTGGATTGGCTCAGAGCCGCTTGACAGCTATGGGCACTGCCCTAGTCCATTGGTGGTTGGTACAGGCCAGGTGTTGCAGCACTACATCTTTCAGTGAGCGATTGGTCCGGACCACAAACCAAGGAACCCTGGGGATGGAATGGAATGTGGAATTGCTGCTTGATGCACATCATCAGACAGGCTTCCTCCATTACTTTCCCAGTTTCATTATCAGGGGCTTACCTCCTGCCTTTGAGCATGTCAAGCATCTCTGGCAGTGTTTAGCTGCATCCTTGCCCATACCAGGCCAAAACCAATCTCTATCTAATGTGTTAATCAAACCATCCCTCCCCACATGAGAGAGTCCATGGTACTGCTCCAAGAGAGAGCGCTGTATGTTCTAAGGAGCCATTACCTTGTCCAGTAGAGGGGATCTGCCAGACCAGGTCCTCCTGCAGGGCTCCTTTCTGCTGCCATTTAGTTATTTCAGCTGTCTCTCGTTAAGCATGTAGTTGCCGGATATCTACTACGTCCAGGCTTACTGTAGCGATAGGGTTGTGGGTCTTTGGCACAGGTTGACGTGTGGGTCTGCCCCGCTCTAGTTAGCTTTCATTTTTATAACAGCTAATCGAGCGGGAGTTTCTTTGCGGCTACCAGGCATTGCACATACTCACAGTTCTTTATTACTCCCCCTCCTGTTGTCATGTACCCACGTCTCTCCCAACTACCTGAATAATCGTGCACCACCCAAAAAACGTATCGGCTATCTGTGTATACGGTCAAGCTTGAGTTAGCACTAAACACGCAGACCTGAGTCAATGCATGTAACTCTGCCACCTAGGCTGACAGGTGGCTGGGGAGGGGCCCCGAGGCCACTACTTCATCTGACGTCACTACTGCCCATCCCGTATGAGGTTCCCCATGCTCAATACTCCTAAACAATACTCTACATATAGTGCCATTCCCTCTTCTAGCTGTTCAGTATTTATATCACTAACTAATTCTATTTCTCCCTCCAGGTCACACTGATGCAGTTCAACTTCTGTTAAAATCCCCTCTTCTAGTCCTGGTTAGAATTGCAAAATTTAGTACATATAAATGTAAAACACAAAGACTGAACTCCTTATCTCTTCCTTTTGGCAAAATGCCTAGAACCCTTCAATTTCAATTTAAAAGGGTTAAAAGAAAAAAAAAAAACAATTAATTGTACTCTCCCCTTTTCGTTTCTCTCCCTTTTTTAAATAACAAAAACAAGATGAAGGTGCATATTAACACACTTTCTCAATAAATAGTCATAAGCATTTTGTATCTTCGCAACTGCTCTCTTAAATCCCTATTATTTTCTTTGCATAGTTTCGCTTGACTTGTTAAGTCAAGAAAGTAATTCTGTTACATTCTTTCTACAAAAACAAAACAGAACATTTTTACTTACATTACTGTTCACATTTCTTATTACTAATTTGTGTTTTAAAGTTGTTGTTTTTTTTTTTCAATTTCATGTAATAAAATAAAACCACATCATTCTTTATTTATTACCATTACATAATTACCAGTAAACTGCAATAACATTTCTTTTAATTGTTATAAACAGAAGTTCATGTATTCAAATTATATTATAAAGTTAAATAGTATAATGCATACTTTCTTTTCCTAAATCATTTTAGCCAAATTTAGCAACATTTCTTTGATTTTTCATTCAATCTATAATCAAAGTATTAATTCATGAAAATATTTAAATAAAACATTTCAAGGTAGTATTCTTAATATGTTCCATTTGCACAGTCACCTTATCAAACAGAAGTCTCTCTCATTTCCCTCTGCCTGCCTGCATGTAACGCTTCAATAAAGTACTTTCAGAATAAACATGCTCTGTAGATCTCTGGTTTCAGCATGCAGTTCTGGGCACTAGTATTTTCTTCATAGGCTGATATGGGATCCCCTTAATACACTATGTAGTGCTCCTATTTCTTATGTGCTTTCATCGGAATAGCCCACCTGCTTAATGTAGGAGGTACTATTCTCCTGCCTGTTTTAAACAGTCTGTACAGTTCTCCCTGCTCCAACTGGTATCTTTCTACATCTGGAGGAAATTCAAATAGCAATTGACTCCTCCTTGTGCTAATTCATCAGTGCAATTATTACCTATAATTGTAACCTCCTTCCATTTTAATTTTAACTTTCTCCAATTTTGCCAATATGTAGTCTGAGACTGGCCAAGTCTCTTTCTCTTTTTCTTTTGACTTTTCAAAACACCTATAATAATTATATTACACAGACAATCGCAAACCAATAATATTTTCTGATGACAACAAATGACACTTAACAAAACACATTACATATGACACTGTGATGGGGAACGGCCCCATCTATATGAATGTGTTTGGAACTGGTAGGGAAGGAGTTAAATTCCTCCCTGCCAGGAAAACATGTGTGAAGGTGGCTGGAGCTCTAATTGAATGATTAGTAATTATTGATTAATTGGGCTCAGCCACAGGGGGATAAAAGCCAGGGGAGAGGCCCTGGCTGGGGGTGTTTTTTTTTTTCTGTTTGGGAGTTTTCTTTGTGTTGGAGAGTTGTTTTTTTTTGTTTAGAAGAAAGGAGTGTCTTGTTTTAGAAGACTTGGAATCTGACCGTTTATTTTGTAAGTTCACTTTGATTATTTGTGTTTGAATCTCTTTCTGTTGGCCCTTTTGCCTGTTTATTTGATTATTTTATTTAATAAATAACTTTATTTTTTTGCCTTTACATTGTCTCTGAGCCTCAGCCCTCTGTCATCCTGTCACACTTGGTGTCAGAAACGGGATAGCGCCACCTAGAGGCTCAGAGCAGTATTTCTTTTTTTTTTTGAATTTTTGTGGAATTTTTGGATTTTGGAGGTTCTTTTTGTTCTTTGTTCATTGGAGAGCAGAATGGGCAAAAAGCAGAGGCAGCAGAGCAAGCAGCAGCAGCGGCAGCAGCCGCCACCACCAACCCAAGCCCTGTGGGAGGACCCAGCAAGCTTGTTCCCGTGGTGCACCTGGTGAGGGAAGGAAGACCACCAGTGGAGGTCCTGTCCGGATGGGCCATTAGCTGACTGGTGTGGGCGCTATGAGCTGGATGACCACACCTGGGCAGGATGCCCCCACAACATGGACCAGGAGCAGCTACCAACACCATCCTTGGCTGCCACCCCACCAACACCGCCTTCACCACCATCACGGGAGATCTGGGAGTGGTTGGTGCACCCCGGAGCGGACCTCTTCCATGACCTTCCCGTCGCCATCAACACGCTGTAGCATCGAGATGGGGAGAGGTGGGAGGAGTGTAAGAGAGAGCATCACCGGGGGTCCCTCCAGGAAATATTCATCATGGTCCTGGCATACCTGGCGGTAGACATGGGGGAGATCCCCACCTTGAAGAAATGGGGGTGGAGCCGCTGCCGTCACCAAGAGAGGGGGAGCCGAATCTGCCGTCGCCCATATAGGAGGAGCCCGAACGTCCACAGCCCGAGAGGGAGGAGACCGAACGTCCACAGCCCAAGAGGGAGGAGCTCGAACGTCCACAGCCCAAGAGGGAGGAGCCCGAACGTCCACAGCCCGAGGGAGCGGGAGGAGTCGGTGCGTCACGGCCCGAGCGGGAGGAGTCGGTGCGTCCACGGCCCCAGCGGGAGGAGTCGGTGCGTCCACGGCCCCAGCGGGAGGAGTCGGTGCATCCACGGCCCGAGCGGGAGGAGCTGGTCTGTCTAGGGCCCAAGAAGGTGGAGTCCACAGGCCCAGGGCTGAAGAGACCCACAGGGAAAGAGTACAGGCTGTTTCCACCACCACCACCAGCAGAGGAGGATTACCTGCTGGTCCCGCCTCCATCATAGTGGGATGACTGCCCATTGCTCCCACAGCCACCAGCAAGGGAAGAGCGCCTGCTGGTGCCACCTCTGCCAGCAGGGGAAGAGAGCCTGCTGGTGCTTCCACCGCCAGGAGAGGGAGAACAGCCAGAGCTGTCTCTGCCTCCACCTTCAGCAGAGGGGGGAACAGCTGGAGCTGTCTCTCCCTCCACCTTCAGCCACCAGCTGGAGCTGTCTCTCCCTCCACCGCCAGCAGAGGGGGAACAGCGGGCGCTGTTTCTCCCTCCACCGCCAGAAGAGGGGGAACAGCGGGCTCTGTCTCACCCTCCACCGCCAGAAGAAGATGCTGGAAGTCCCTCCCAGCTTCTGTACCAGCTGCTGAGGGGAGTGCAGAGACAAGCTGCCCAGCGGCTAAGAGGCACAGCACCGCCCAAGTTTGCCTGCACAGCACCGCCCAAGTTTGCCTGCACAGCACCGCCCAAGGATGCTCCAACCACTTCACTCAGGCATGCTGGTTCGCCATCGCCTGGGCATGCTGGTTCGCCATCACCTGGGCATGCCGGTTTGCCATCGCCTGGGAAGGCCAACTGCTCCGCATCGCCTGGGGTTGCCTGCCTGCCCGCATCGCCTTGGGTTGCCTGCCTGCCCGCATCGCCTAGAGAAACTGTCAGTGTGCTTCTCCTATGGATGCTGGTCCGCTGTCGCCCGGGGTCGATGCTAGTCTGCCGTCGCCTGGGGTTGCTGTTGGCCCACCGTAGCCAAGGGAGGAGGTGCTGCCATACCGAGAGCTAGAGAGGATGGAGCTACCATCCTGAGAGCCAGAGGGTCCAGCATTGTCAGCGCTGCCAGAGGGTACAACGCTGCCAGAGGGTCCAGAGGGTCCAGCGTTGCCAGAGGGGCCAGGGGGTCCCACGTTGTGAGAGGGTCCAGCACCACCCCCAGAGGGAGCCGTGCCGCCTTTCCTGCCTCGGCCCCCAGAGGAAGCCGGGCTGCAGTTCCCTCCTCCTCCACCAGAGGGAGCCGGGCCACCATTCCCACCTCCGCCAACAGAGTGTTCCCGGTCACGAGGGTTCAGTCCCTCTGGGAGGACACCTGACAGGGAACAAGATATTTCACCTCGGCAGTCCTCATGGACCACCGACGTCTCCCTATCCCAGGACCGGACAAATAACTTTGGGACTTGAGGGGGGAGGTGGCCGTTGGGGCCATGTGTGCTTTACACAAGGTGGGGGGATATGTGATGGGGAACTGCCCCGTCTATATGAATGTGTTTGGAACTGGCAGGGAGGGGGTTAAATTCCTCCCTGCCAGGAAAACATGTGAGAATGTGACTGGAGCTCTAATTGAATGATTAGTAATTATTGATTAATTGGGCAACAGCCACAGGGGATAAAAGCCAGGGGAGAGGCCCTGGCTGGGGGGTGTTTTTTTTTTCTGTTTGGGAGTTTGCTTTGTGTTGGAGAGTTTTTGTGTTTAGAAGAAAGGAGTGTCTTCTTTTAGAAGACTTGGATCCTGACCGTTTTTTGTAAGTTCACTTTGATTATTTGTGTTTTGAATCTCTTTCTGTTGGCCCTTGTGCCTGCTTATTTGATTATTTTATTTAAAAAATAACTTCATTTTTTTGCAGTTACACTGTCTCTGAGCCTCAGACCTCTGTCATCCTGTCACAGACACAAACACAAGACAATTAGAGATTCCTATTTCAAATCTCCTACAACATTCTTGGTCTCTTTCACAATTATTTTTATAACTCATTACATTTACAAATTCAGTCACGCCCCCCGTTATTGGGTAAGTTCTGCTGCATAGACGTGCAGTCCAAGAAACCATCCGATGATTGGTACCATTCTGCTGCAAAGGGCTGCTCTTCACCGGCTACAGGGACGAGCTGTTCTAAAAAGTTATTTCTTTGTTCTTGGAGTTGTCTCACCCCGTTTCTTATTGCAACTTGTCACATAGTTTCATCCTGTTCTGCTCTATGCAGACAGCCTGTGATTAATTCCTGTTAGTGCCAAACTAGGTCTGTGCAGTCAATTAAGCACACAATATCTAACCCCTTTCCTACTGTAGCGGTTAACATGAAAAAAACTTTATAAGTACTTATACATTCTCAATTGTACAGTAACATTTGGCTGAAATAAAATCCTCTTCAACATACAAAGGAATTACATCGAATTACATTTGTTTTATTGTAATTACCATGCTTCACAATGTAGTTACATTTACCATTTCCGGTTATTACAAAGTAACAAGGAATCTCTTCAGAATAGTAATATTTAATTGTAATTACCATAATCCATGATGTAAATACATGCACTACTTTCTTTTATTACAAGGTAACAAGGAGTCACTTCAAAATACAATACACTTCCAAAGGAATTACATTGAATTACTTTGTTTTATTATAATTACCATGATTCATAATGTAGTTACATTTACCATTTCCTGTTATTACAAGGTAACAATAGGTCACTTCACAATCAGTAATACTGTAATTAAGGTCAGGCTATGTTTTAACTTAGTTACATAGATAATTAAATAGAACTACATGGTGTTAATAAAAGTAATTCCATAATGTAGATACTGGTCCGGTTATAGGATTTAGGTGTAATTACATATATTAGAACATAAGAACATAAGAAAGTTTACAAACGAGAGGAGGCCATTCGGCCCATCTTGCTCGTTTGGTTGTTAGTAGCTTATTGATCCCAAAATCTCATCAAGCAGCTTCTTGATGGATCCCAGGGTGTCAGCTTCAACAACATTACTGGGGAGTTGATTCCAGACCCTCACAATTCTCTGTGTAAAAAAGTGCATCATATTTTCTGTTCTGAATGCCCCTTTGTCTAAACTCCATTTGTGACCCCTGGTCCTTGTTTCTTTTTTCAGGCTGAAAAAGCCCCTTGGGTCGACACTGTCAATACCTTTTAGAATTTTGAATGCTTGAATTAGGTCGCCACGTAGTCTTCTTTGTTCAAGACTGAACAGATTCAATTCTTTTAGCCTGTCTGCATATGACATGCCTTTTAAGCCCGGAATAATTCTGGTCGCTCTTCTTTGCACTCTTTCTAGAGCAGCAATATCTTTTTTATAGCGAGGTGACCAGAACTGCACACAATATTCAAGATGAGGTCTTACTAGTGCATTGTACAGTTTTAACATTACTTCCCTTGATTTAAATTCAACACTTTCCACAATGTATCCGAGCATCTTGTTAGCCTTTTTTATAGCTTCCCCACATTGTCTAGATGAAGACATTTCTGAGTCAACAAAAACTCCTAGGTCTTTTTCATAGATTCCTTCTCCAATTTCAGTATCTCCCATATGATATTTATAATGTACATTTTTATTTCCTGCGTGCAGTACCTTACACTTTTCTCTATTAAATGTCATTTGCCATGTGTCTGCCCAGTTCTGAATCTTGTCTAGATCATTTTGAATGACCTTTGCTGCTGCAACAGTGTTTGCCACTCCTCCTACTTTTGTGTCGTCTGCAAATTTAACAAGTTTGCTTACTATACCAGAATCTAAATCATTAATGTAGATTAGGAATAGCAGAGGACCTAATACTGATCCCTGTGGTACACCGCTGGTTACCACACTCCATTCTGAGGTTTTTCCTCTAATCAGTACTTTCTGTTTTCTACATGTTAACCACTCCCTAATCCATGCACATGTGTTTCCTTGAATCCCAACTGCGTTCAGTTTGAGAATTAATCTTTTGTGCGGGACTTTGTCAAAAGCTTTCTGGAAATCTAAATAAACCATGTCATATGCTTTGCAATTATCCATTATCGATGTTGCATCCTCAAAAAAATCAAGCAAGTTAGTTAGACACGATCTGCCTTTCCTAAAACCATGTTGACTGTCTCCCAGGACCCTGTTACCATATAGGTTATTTTCCATTTTGGATCTTATTATAGTTTCCATAAGTTTGCATATAATAGAAGTCAGGCTTACTGGTCTGTAGTTACCTGGTTCAGTTTTGTTTCCCTTTTTGTGGATCGGTATTACGTTTGCAATTTTCCAGTCTGTCGGTACCACCCCTGTGTCAAGAGACTGCTGCATGATCTTGGTTAGCGTTTTGTAAATTACTTCTTTCATTTCTTTGAGTACTACTGGAATAAACGGCCCAGGGGATTTGTTTATTTTAAAAGCTCCTAGTCCCTTTAACATTTCTGCCTCAGTTATGCTAAAGTTATTTAACAGTGGATAGGAACTGGATGACATGTGGGGTGTAGTTACACTGTAACTACAGTGTAGTTACAGTGTAACTACAGTGTAGTTAATGTACCTGTATTTTGAAGTGCATTTGCATATTTATATTTAATTAACAGCTGTACTGATTATATTACCTATAATCATTTGTAAACAAACCAACTACATTGCAATCTTTATAAGGGAAAATGAATACTAGTAATATTGCGCTACAAAACCATGACTTGACTTCATAAGGAAATGTCGGAAATCTGATTTTCCGGTTAATCTGGGGTCCAACTGGACCACAGCAATAAAACAACATATAACTAACAAGTGGAGTAAATGAATGAATGAAATTGTGTATGAACACTTTAATTTGCTTTTAATTTACTTCTAGCCATCGTTTCGTGAAATGTGTTGTTTAAGCTATGCAAAATGATAAGAAGCCAATGCACACAGCTTCTCGTAGCAAATGAAGGCACCACTGTATTCTGGACGCTGTAGTTTGTTCTAGGAACATGACAGCTGGGAATGTTAGACATCACGCGAGATCCCCAGTCCTCTTCTTTCGTTTGGCAGGAAGAACTGCATGTCTAGCCTTTTCCCTTTTTGAGTTACAAGCAGTTGAACGCACCTAACGATTTGTTGCGCGTCACAGCACTGGAGCACTGAATGAGGGGCTGCGTAGGAAAATTCTGTGACTCATTATAGTCGGTACTTTTTATGTTAACTGTGTGATTGTCTAGAGTTCCTGGGCAGACCATAGTTGTCCTGTCACTCGTAATGAGCAATTGTTAAATCCTTTTTTTGCACACTGAGTAGAAGTCGTCACGAATCAACATGCACAGTCTCTGTAATAATACGAAGGGTGCGCTTTTAATTGAATGCAGTCGCGCCACAGCCAAGAAACAAACATGCGTACATCTGATTAGCAAAGGGTAAAAAGTTAGTTTTAATCAGACCAGTAATGGGCAACAAAGTAACTTCCCTGACCGGGAATCGAACCCGGGCCGCGGCGGTGAGAGCGCCGAATCCTAACCACTAGACCACCAGGGAAGTCGGTGTCACGCTCCGCCGAGGTTTAAACTCGGATGGCTGGAGTCAGAGTAAAATCTGCGAACCGTAACCCCATGGAATCGCTGGTGAGCACCCAGGAGATAAATAAATGTCACATCTTCAGCTACTAGGTTTAAAATTAAATCCCCCAATGCTGACAACCACTGGACCGGAATGCGTTATGCCCGTTCTGATTGCACACAAAACTTCAACGTCATTCATAGCTCCAGTTTGAATCCAAAACGCCACGTTTTATTTCTTGGTTCATGCTGGCATCAGGACTGGAGTCCTGCACAATCAGAACCCAGCGGTACGCTGCAAACACAGCTCACATTGAAATAATACCACACATGTTTATAGACAATATACGTATTACACACGTATATTTAGAAAGGGTTTTAATAACACTGATATTGCTAATTTAAAATGTCATAGGTGACATCGAACCAGGTATTATATGTACTAAGACACTGGATCCTTTTGCATGGAGTATTTCAGTGGCTAGGGTGCACGGCTCCTCGATTGATTCAGATTCGGTTGTGTTAAGTTTGCCCACAGATGATGTAGAGCAAGCTATAAGCTGGTGCCTGCTGATATGAAAATAGTGAGTTTTCGCCCCCTGCTGTATTCTGGATGAATGGCATCCCAGGTAAAGTGTCTCTGTGTGAACAACAGGAAATGAATACAAGAAATATGTATAGATCTAGAATGCTTGTGGAAGGCACAGAGTTAGTTCTGAGTAATGACATGAGAACTAAACTTCACCTCTGAATGTGTGGATGTGATAGATGCAGGGGTGATTCATTCCTAGCCGGGCTTAAGCCATGTCCAGCCTGCAGTCATGTAGCAAGACACTGTAGGTTTCTGTTTGAATGTAGTGATTCAGAGGGGTTCTCTTTCTCTCATTTGAATGTGAATCCACGAGATGTAAAAATAATTGTATGTATGGATTGTGAGGGAACAGGTCACTTATTAAAATGGGCACATCTGGGCAATTGTGGGGGCACATCTGGACAAATTGGAATGTAAAGAAGGTGTCCCTACTAAGCGTGTACAAGTGTCTTGTAGATACGACATCAAGGCCATAGCGACCCACACCTGTGATGCGAGACGGTGGATTCAAGGGCCCATTGTCGTGTTCGCTGAGCCTGCCCGAGTCGAACCAGAGACCGAGGTGGAGTCTTGCTAGGAGCGAGCTGAAATCCTGGACATGGACTGGAGAATTTAAAGTGAAATATATTAATGTAATGATATGTGCTATAATCTTTTGTAGTATTTGTATAATCTTTTAGTTTGGAAAATTATAATCTTTTGTAGTATTTGTATAATCTTTTAGTTTGGAAAATTATAATCTTTTGTAGTATTTGTATAATCTTTTAGTTTGGAAAATTATAATCTTCTGTAGTGTTTGTATAATCTTTTAGTTTGGGAAATTATGTGAATGTGTAATCTAAAGTAATGTTTAATGCTACTTTAATCAATAATTGTGAAAATCATGCATTCTTTAGGTATAAAATGATGCCGTAAGAAACTGGTATAAAATAGTGTAGTAAGAAACTGGTATAATTTGATACATAGCCAGCTTTTGGGCAGTGGCCAGTCTTTGAGCAGTTTCTTATCAAGACGGGCTTCATTCCCAGAATTAAAAGACAAGTTTCTGTAGCACTTTTTTACTGTGTGAAGTAGGATGAAGTAGAATTTTGTATAGTATGCTTGCCTTAAGAAGTAGTATGAACAATAGCCTAAAATGCGCACACATGCTTAAACACTGCCTGTTATGATAAAATGTATAAAAACTGTTTCACATTT
>NW_024473522.1:0-1000 GCF_017654505.1 Polyodon spathula | reverse complement strand
AAACAACTATGGGGTTTCTCTTAGTTCATCTCTTCTATTCCTATATTGGGAAGTTGGGGAATGGAGAAGATGAATGGAATGAAATACCTGATGTGCTTACTATGATGTTGAAATATAAAAAAGGGTAATTTTAAGAAAAAGAATAGATGGGTTTTAAGAAAGTAAAAACTTTATAACTTGTGAGCCTGTCTTGAAGTCGATGCCAGAAAGTAAATTAAAATGGGCACATCTGGACAAATTGGAATGGAGTCAAGGGATAGTTGGCACAAAGAGCGGAGTTCTCTTATCGAACAGCGTCAAGGTTAGAGTGTCTTCTCGCCATAGAAAAATTAGGAGGAACCTTGACTATCGCTGGAAATTGGAAAGCTAAGCGCACAACTGGCAAATTGGTTTTAGCTGGTTTTTGTGCAGCTGAAAAAATAAGAGATCATTCGCAGTTTAGCTGAGTTCGTCTAACTGTTCTATGGGTATTCCTAACAGCATGAACTTAGTTAAAACTACTGAATTTGTGCTGTTGGAAGGCTTATGGAATAGTATTACACTTGGACAAACAGAGTGTTTATGAAGAGAAACTCTATATTGAAAGAAACATAAGACAAAAGTTCCCTAGAATGTCTGCTAAACACACCAAGAAAGAGGGAAAACTAATTAGCAGAAATCAAATAAGAAAAAGAGATACTTAAGTAATCAGTTACATATAATCAACTTATAACATTTGAGACACTTTTTGAAGTATGATTCAGAACTGGGAAATATATTAATTCTAACAGATATATTTGCTTGTAATAAGACAAAATATTAACTTGCACTCACATTTCAATAGAGACCTTGCAAATAAATAGCCGAAAGGTGAGACAGGTTATTGATCGAGAAGCAAGTGGGTTTTTCTCTGTTACAAGCTGTCCTCCCAAATTATAATAATAAAATAGTATCAATGACTCAAGTACATTTAACTAATAGTGTTGTATATATTTCAAACAACACTTATATATTCAACAAT
>NW_024473521.1:0-1000 GCF_017654505.1 Polyodon spathula | reverse complement strand
AACATTAGTGTTGCATATATTTTAAACAACACTTATATATTCGACAATAACATTAGTGTTGCATATATTTTAAACAACACTTATATACTCGACAATAACATTAGTGTTGTATATATTTTGAACAACACTTATATATTCGAAATAATATTTTATTTGTTTTACCTAACTTTTTAGATAGAGATAGAGGGTCGAGAGATGAGCTGGTGAGATCATGATCAGGTGTGTGGACCAGGTGTTATATTTTTATTAATTGTTGGCACAAGGCTCTACATTTTTAGGCTGTTGTGTGCCAAAAAGATAAGAATTGGACTTGATAAAGATTCTCCATGTATTCCTATGGAGACGAATCCTATAAAAACTCACACTTTTCGCAAAGGGGTACCACAATCAAGACCTTTGCTTGACAGGGTGAATTGGTCCATCACTTGCAGATCTCCACCAGACTGATTCCTTTGTTCACGCTACTTATCCTTATAATAGGAGGTAAGCATATTACTAACATTATTATATCTTACATTCCTACACCACAAATTACTACCCTTGATGTTCAAATAGGAGTTGATGGCCGCAAGCTTGACCCTGCAACAATTCAGAATAGAGGTTATAAACTGGATGTTGATCCCCAGCTAATCACTGTAAAAAAATTCTTATGGGTGCTGCTGCTGGATATTACAAGGTATGTAGAACTTCATCTTCTAAATCCTTCTCATTTTAAAGCTTGCCTCCTAAAATGCTCCTGTGCTTTCAGAGCCATGTATTGGACAACACCTATGTGATCTCTTACTCTATTGAACCAATGCTGGAGCATACCTGGCAAGATGGGCCTGAGAAGACCAAGTACACAATACTTCATCCAATAACCACTCCTTTCATGCCTCGGCCACCAGTTGTCACAAACAGTATGTATAACTTGTCCTCCTGCAGTAAATCAAAGGGATTTGTTGCAGAGCTCCAATTCATATCCTTCATTAACTGAATGCTTTATTTTCAGACACTGTTC
>NW_024473520.1:20024-25000 GCF_017654505.1 Polyodon spathula | reverse complement strand
CAAGGACTCTAGTGTCATTCAAAGGGGTAGCCCGGCTTTCAGTGTGGATGCTATCTTTGCGCAGTGGCAGTATTGTAGCCCATGAGGTAAATCCGAGGCGCGATTATTGCTGGTTGAAAACTTGACCCAATACCCCGCTTGTAATGACTTGAGATATAGTCAGAACTTGCAATTTTTGACAGGCTCTGAGGAGGCTGTATATACTGGTTGGAATAAGAGATTAGTGGTTTTAGATGGAATAAAGTGTGTTGTCATAGTTGTGCACAATCCTGTGCAGCCCACCTAGTGGTCATACTAGTGTTTTGAATAGCAGTATACAATTTATGTTTTTAAATCGTAGAGTTTATTTTGGCATAATATATATATATATATATATATATATACTATATGACCTTCAGCAACATACCTTCAGCAACATACGGTTGGACAAGCACTTAACAGCGGTTATACATTTATTTTGAGGATTGATTAATGTAAACATGGTAGTGCTGCACGTTAGGTCAGTGTTAAGACAGCTTATCACACAAATCTGTTACATGACTCGTATTTTATTAAATGTTGCGGTCATCACCCTGTCCAATGTAAAGGGAATGAACTCCACAATGAAGTAGGATTTTTATGTTACATACTTAAATAGCATGGCTTATTATTACATTATTTTAACTGCTTCAAAGTTGCTACAGCTTCGATGAATTGAAGGGAAATCTCTTTTTTTTTGACTCTGGCACTAGTATGGTAACTATGCACATGTAGCCTGTTTTGTTTAATCAAACCTTGCCTGTATAGTCACTGTCATTATTATACATAGGCTACACTTGCACTTGATTTCTTTAAGAACATTTTTTGTAACTAAAGTTTTATGTAGCCATTCGACAGATTGAGATCCACAGAAACTGGCTAGCCCACAGCAATTCATTTCATTCCCAGTGTACACAGACTGCAGTCCTATTTTAAGTGGGCAATCAGTCCTTGGTGACTGTGATCAGTCACATGATTGAGCACGTACCGGCAATTCATCTTTTTTGGAAACAGAGGCGTTGGTGGTATAGTGGTGAGCATAGCTGCCTTCCAAGCAGTTCACCCGGGTTCGATTCCCGGCCAACGCAATTGTTTTTTTGAATGCGTCCGTTTTTTCTTTTAAGATTGGAATAAAGCGTAATACATTCCACAAATACTTTGACTTACACCCGCAATTTGTTTCTTTGTTCTAAATGGTGAATACTTTTAAAAGCATCACTGTTAGTGTTTCACTGTGAGTTAATGATCTGTGAAGTGTTAATAGTCAGTACATTAAGTCTCATTAAACGAAGGTGTTCATTTGGGATCATGCATTGATAATGCGCTGTCGGGAAAACTGCGAATATGGATGGTAAGCGTGAGTTGTATGATTAATCACATTCTAAGGGGTGATATCGTCCTATTGTTAGTCCTGCCACAGAAAAAAAAAAAAAAAAAAAAAAAAAAAAAAAAAAAAAAAAAAAATTACATGCGCTGCAAAATCAAATATTTAAAATTAAACAACCATCTGATAGAACATCATACTGTAAACCGGATTGTTCTAGTATTGACATCTATACTAACGAGGAAGTCTCCTGCCAGGTTTTCTTTC
The DNA here is from genome assembly GCF_017654505.1 of Polyodon spathula. Taxonomy (NCBI): domain Eukaryota; kingdom Metazoa; phylum Chordata; class Actinopteri; order Acipenseriformes; family Polyodontidae; genus Polyodon; species Polyodon spathula. The sequence goes on along the minus strand of NW_024473520.1, from coordinate 23,391 downwards.
TTCTGCTTGGTAATTCCCTTGCATAGCAGAGTGGCGCAGCGGAAGCGTGCTGGGCCCATAACCCAGAGGTCGATGGATCGAAACCATCCTCTGCTAGTTTGCTTCTCTTGCGTTGGCAAATTCGTTTTTCTAAAAGATTAATTGAGGCAAGACATCGTTATTTATTCGCAATCAACGAAATTGTGGACATACTGAATTATAATAACGTGGCTGGACACATTCAAATCGAAACACGTCAAAAATGGACTTGCTAATGCAATTACTCAACTTCTTCAACAAATTACTTAAAACACACAACAAGTAAAGATCACACAGTCGTGTCGCTCCTGCTCCCGCGCAGTGATTTCACCGTCTACTGTTATTAAAAAATATATACTTAGATAAAACACACTGAACTGATTTAACTAAACTACAAACACTGAACATTTAAACTCGACAAAGCAAACACACCCAGTAAATACTACACATTGTTAAAAGAAGCAACATCATACAATGTTTTTTTTTTTTTTTCTTATTTGTAGCCGACAGACTGCAGACCACAGCCGTGATAATTAAATATGTAATTTACCTGTATGCTCAGCGCTCACTCACTGTCAGCAGCCGCTTGGTGTTTAGTTAAAGTCGCCCAACAGAAAAGAAACGCGCACCAGTACGGTTGTGGTTTTATTTGAAAGGAGATTCAACATTGTTAATTCAATTGCTAAGTCTCAAGATACTACATTGTTGTAAAATAAACAAATGTCAATCCTTTGTCCTCCATTACAGGATTGTTCTCGCTTACCCTGAGGAGCGCTCGAATACTCCCAGGGGTACGCGTACCCCAGTTTGAAAACCGCTGCACTACACTATGGAAACTTCCATGCATGGCTTGTTCCATTCAGCCTTAACTGAAGACTGCCTTGTACTGCAGGATCCAAAATGGGATCTTGGCACTGTATGCTTAGAGGTCAACACAGAAGCGATCCCCAGGCAAGGTGTTTCCATAGTGTAGTGGTTATCACGTTCACCTAACGCGCGATAAGGTCCCTGGTTCGAAAGCATAAGGTTTTGAAAACTGCAAATATCAATATTAAGTTTGGGCTGAAAGATTAATCCTTCTAAGGATTGATGGCATCCTGTTGTTAGCCCTGCTACATAAAAAAAAAGAAATAAACGCTTTGCAGTTACCTGACTTATAAAATGAAATATATTGACATCGAATTTTATGCTTGCTTTTGGTTGTTTTAAACTACACACCAAAACAATCACATGCGTTACCAAAATAAACAGTGTTGTATAAAGTACAGAAACTCTGAGCTGAATAGTTTTATAGTCTCTTGCGTCAGAATTCTGTTTAACGCTTGAGCACTTGCTTTGCAGTTTCATCAAAGACTACAGTTCTGGTTTAACCATCGTGCAATCAGCCCTTGGTCGCTCTGATATTGTTGTTCATGGAATTTGAGGGCGATTACCCGCAACACATAGGAATTTGAAAAGCTTAATACAAAATAATTTTAAAAAAGGGCTCGTCCGGGATTTGAACCCGGGACCTCTCGCACCCAAAGCGAGAATCATACCCCTAGACCAACGAGCCAGCTGATTGCAGTGTTTTGGTCCACCGAGTTTCCAAAGAAGTGCAGACCTAGCTGTCATGTTATGAGGGATACGTTTTTAGATTGGGCGTACCTGTCTTGGAGACCACCGTAATTTTGCCTAGTTGTTGGGCCGATTCAGCCCTCTAGCTACTCCTCGGTGTTCTGCGGTTTGTAACACGCATCGCTCTGCTGACTGTGCATGAACAAGCTTTTCGGTAGTTGGCTGTGATCGTATTATCCTATTTTAATAGTGGGCAATCAGAGCCCGTGGTCACTGATATTTCATTCATATGAGTGAGCGCATACCAGCAATTTCATCGTTTTTCTGAAACTAAGACCTTGGTGTTATAGTGGTGACCATAGCTGCATTCCAAGCAGTTAACCCAGGTTTGATTCCTGGCCACTGCACTTGGTTTTTGAATGTCCCCGTTTTTTTTTTTTTTTTTTTTTATTTATTTTTTAAGATTGGAATAAAGCGTAATACATTCCAATACGTTACTAGTCAGTACATTAAGTCTCATTAAACGAAGGTGTTCATTTGGGATCATGCATTGATAATGCGCTGTCGGGAAAACTGCGAATATGGATGGTAAGCGTGAGTTGTATGATTAATCACATTCTAAGGGGTGATATCGTCCTATTGTTAGTCCTGCCACAGAAAAAAAAAAAAAAAAAAAAAAAAAAAAAAAACTGGCGTTGAAATTGCATGCGCTGCAAAATCAAACATTTAAAATTAAACCACCATCTGATAGAACATCATACTGTGAGTCGGATTGTTTTAGACTACACATGAGTGCACAGAAAAAACCAAACACGTGTTACCAAAATAATCATTGCTGTACGATGTACAGCAACTCTAAAATGAATGGTTTTATACTCTCATGTCAGATTTCTGTTGAAGTTGTAAGCATTTAATTCGCAGTTTACACAAAGACTGCAGTCCTGATTTAACCACTGCGCAATCCGAGCCCTACGTGACTGTGATATTTCAGTCATGTGATTGAGCGCGTACCGGCAATGAGTCATTATTGGAAACGTGTAATACAAAATATATATAAAGAAACAATAAAGCTGACTCTGTTCCAGACCTGCAACTCCTCATTGTTCTGATGAGCTTCTCGGTAGTCGGCCGTGATCGTATAGTGGTTAGTACTTTGCGTTGTGGCCGCAACAACCCCGGTTCGAATCCGGGTCACGGCAGGTGGTGTCTTCATACAGCAGAGAATCTCTTTTTATTTCTTCTTGTTTTTCCCCACACATCTTCATTTCATGCACCTTTATGAAAGAAACTAGAACACAGCAAATGCTTCATCGTGTGAGTACAGTCATGATGCATTCCAGTCTTACAAATGAGGAAAATATAACAAAACATTAGTTGCAAACGGTCAAGATTTATTTTTAAGAATTGCCTTAATTAAGCCGCATCCTTACGGTGTCCTCAAAATTGGAAAAGTGTAACACTAAACAATTAAATTGAGGCTTGTCGTGCATTTGAATCCGGGACTGTAAAAGCGAACATTTAACAATTAAACATCCATCTGATAGAACCTACTGTAGCCAAATGGTTTGATTGTTCTAGACTACACATGGGGGCGCATGAAAAAAACAGACACGTGTTACCAAAATAAACATGGCTGTATGACGATGCACAGCAGCTCTAAAACGATTGGTTTTATCATCTGTTACACGTCAGATTTCTGTTCATTTTTTAAGCATTTCATTCCCAGTGTACACAAAGACTGCAGTCCTATTTTAAGTGGGCAATCAGTCCTTGGTGACTGTGATCAGTCACA
>NW_024473520.1:0-18007 GCF_017654505.1 Polyodon spathula | reverse complement strand
GATCTCTACACAATTAGAAACAAATCAGAACAGTCTGTTAGCAAATTAACTTAATCAAAAAACCACAAAGGCATTACATAAATGTTACAGATATATTTCAGACAGAACAGTTGAGTATATTTCTAAACAATCCGCTAGTAACAGACATCATCTCAAAGCTCTATCATTTATTGTAAGCTCTTATGAAAGACAAGTATGCTTGCGCATTATATCACAGGAAACATGATAATCCCAGCTCTTTGTTTAATCCTTCAGTTTGTACCGTATGGAGATAGGAGATCCCTTTGGATTCACATTGTGATAGTTTTTGATCGAGATTACCACCTCAGCCAGCTTGAAATATTTTTTGTATGCCACAGAATTTAAGATCTGAAACTGAATGTTTGGCATCTACAAAATGTCTAGATAGTGGTGAATGAATATCTTTTCTCCCAATGTAATTTCTATACTCGCTCATTAATGCGCAATCGTAACTGTCTAGTAGTTTTACCGTCGCGGTCAACTATCACACGGGAGAGCCCTCATCGCCGGCCACTCTCTCATAAATATCTTTTTATATATAATCTGCACATTCTTAGACAAGACGGGTAATTACACACAATAAATAGCACTGGTGTATACACACAGAAGCAGCTATGAGAAAGAAAGACATGAACCATTTCTTTACATTAAATATATTGGTTAATTGTGGGCTCTAGTTGTTAACATCACTGAGCCCCTTGTGCCTGTGGATTGCAACCACAATGTGGAAACATATAGAGAATGTATGGGAATGGTCAATGAACATTGATTTCTAATACTGGACCCTGTCTTAATACTGTATTACATTCTGAATATGAATATAGCTGAATTATTGATTGTAGATATTACTTTGAATACCTGATCCATATTTAGCATTACAAAGCAACACATGGGATTTCTTTAACAGTGGTTCGTTATTTTGTGTATCAGCCGCCACACAAAGCCGAGCGCAGTGCGGTATCCTGTAATGATGCTCCAGTCAGTCTGCCCGGCTGCACCTGAACCATCTTGAAAACACGAAGCCTCTAATCAGCTCATTTGTAAAAGTTAGTAAAGAATTGCGCTCTATAATATAACGAAGCTAAATCTGAACTCCCAGCCTGTGCAGCGAGAGAGGGAGAGAGGGCGGGGCAGAGAAGAGGGGGAGACGCTGCTAGGCAACCGGCTCCTGAACGTTCCACTCAGCTGAGCAGAGACCGTTAGGATTTAAAAATGCGAAAGTTCCGAGCGGCGCGAGGCGCTGTGGTGACTTCAAGAAGATAAAATGAAAGCCTCGATTAAAGTTTAATCAAATAAATACATTAATAACCATATGAAACAAAAATACGTTTTGGTAGCTCATACCTATTTATATTACAAAATGTGACCTGTTTTTGAAATTCATTTATATACTAACTGCCATATTAATATACATTATATTTAAAACTGTTTGAGGGGCAGACTATTTCTAAACGATTTCTAAAATTCATTAATGTTAAGAAACTATAACGCCACATTACTTAGCACTCGGCGGAAACAGAAATGATTAATTTGTAAAGAATTAGCTGTGAGATTATTTAGAGAAATACTCTGAATTATGGAGTGTGGCAGTGCGATTGCTGCACAATGGTAAATGAGTGTTGGTGTGGTTTATTTGTGGGAATGGGTTAATTTTGTGTTGTTTTGCAGTTAATTTGTTGGATTTCATTAATGTTTACAGACGGGCGCTCGATTGAGACTTGCTTCCTGCTAGGCTTGTTTGAGGGGAAGGGCAGCAAGTGATTGGAGATAGCTCGGGGCTGCGGCAAAGCCTGCCGTTTGCACGGCACCTTTGATTTATAGTTTGTGGTATTGTGTTTTATTTTGCACTTTTTGTACAGCTTGCTGTATTAGTCCTCTGTGCGTTACCAGACTGTAATATAACTAAAATACATGCGTATTTTAAAGTACAGTCTGTTTATTTGTAATATTCCCCAGACTGAAAAACTCCAGTGTGCCCTCTATTGCATGTGTTCAGAGAAGCACAAAGGGAGGTCTTTTTTAGCAACGGAAGTTGTCCTATTTGAGAATAAATATAAATGGCTTGAAGTTTGCTTGCATTTCTACCTTGTTTGTAATAAAAGTCCCAAAGGCAAAGATATCAGGGAAACTTGGTAAAACCGCCTTGGAGACCCATCAGGAATGCAACCATTGCAGCCTCTTGATGCCATCTCAGAAAAATGCAGATATGTATCCATTTAGGCAGCTGGAACTAAACTGAACTGGTGGGCTTAAGGCCCCTGTATTTATACTACTGTACTTTATATTACTGGAAAGTTCTAGAAGTTCTCTGCAGTACTGTGAGAACTCAGCACTGAATCTATCTGGAATGTTCTGGAAAATCGGTAAATTTCAAAATATCACTGTCCTGGTCACAAAAGCAAAGTTTGTGGGGAATAATAGCCATTTTCTATACTTTTGAGGCATAAGCAATTAGAAAATAACAGCTTACTACCCAGGAACCAAAAAAAAAAAAAAATAGATACATGGTGTTATCAATTATTGTCCTGTATACTTGCTACTGTTGCATGGCCATGATTTTATCACACAGCTCTATGGTCTAGCTGTTAGGATTCCTGGTTTTCACCCAAGTGGCCAGGTTTTGACTTCCTGTATGGGAACGTCTGTTTTTATTGGGATGGGGTAAAAGCCGGAACGAGACGCTTTTGCATCTCACTCTAAAAACAGTCTCATCTAAAACAGTAGCTTGTTAAGTGAACAATCAACAAGTTCTATGTGGATACACAGTCACCATCTTAAAAGTACATACATTTTTTTTATATTATGACCCTTAAAATATGTATATCTCATAATATGGACAAATTCTCTCTCTATTAGTGGTGCATGGACCAAGAAGAAGCACATTGGAACCCAGGAGCAAGCTGATGTTCTCTAACCCCTATATTCTCATCATTCAGTCTACAACAACATCCAGTGTACCACAAACTTATCAACACAAGCTGGAATGGTTGTCAATGTGAAGCACATTCAGCAGTTTACAGAAGTCATGGCATTTCGCAGAAATTAGTACAGAGTTCTCAGCATACTGCATGGACTATTAAACTGATTATTATAAAGTACAAATACAGAATCGTACACGTGGTTTCAAACAGCACCAGATAAACGGTTCCACATCTAAGACATAAAACCGTTTTTGCTAAATTTTGTTTTCCTGAGAGTATAACACATCAGCCTAGCTAAAATTTTCTTCTAGTGTTTAATCACTAAAAACAAGATCTGGTCAATAACACGATATTGTCGTCGTCACTGAATTGCAGTGATCCGATCCAGTACAGTATTAAACTAACACTATGTAACACAATTTTTGTTTCCTGGGTAGTAAGTGTTATTTCCTAATTCTTATGCCTCAAAAGTATAGAAAATGGCTATTATTCCCCACAAACTTCGCTTTTGTGACCACAACAGTGATATTTCAAAATATCACTATTTCCAATGGGATGGGAAAAATCAAAAAAAACAACATATTAATCCAAATTAACATGTATTTATACTAAAGTAATACAAAAATGACTACAAAAGATTTAGAAGTGAGTAGTTTTTCGAGATTTACGATTTACTGTAAATAATGTTATGATGTCCTCACTTAGTTGTATTGTGTGTATTATTTTCGTTATCTTTGCAGCTTCCGAACCCCGTGTTCCGGGCGGCTTTATCTACACAGCTGTTTATGCACAGAATGGGAAATGAAAGGTCGGTTCGCTGTTTTTTTTCAGTAGTGCTATGTTGTTCGCACTTAGTTGTATTGTGTGTATCATTTTAGTCGTCTTTGCACCTTCGGAACCCAGTGTTCCGGGAGCTTTTGTGGTGATAAAAAGAGGTTTCTGGGCCGGAACGGGTTAATGACAGCGCGTTATTAATCGGTTCTGATTGGTAAAATATTCTCCTCACGTGTGTGCAACTTTCTATGCTGTTTTTTTTAAAGCAATCGAATTCATTAAAGTCTCGTTTCGGCTTTTATCCCATTCAGTCAGCAGCTAGAATCTGTAAATTTCCTGTAAAATCAGCTTCAGCGAGTGACGGCTGCATGGTTAAGCTAAGCCATGGAGTCTTCTGTTCACTTTTCAAGTTGCCTGTAATTCCAGGTAGATGGATCTGTTTGCAATTGTATTTTTAAATGTGTTATAAATGATGATGTTTCCATGATTTCATATTAGTTCAGTAAATAATAAATGTAGCATAATGCATTCTGTTAACAGTAAAGGCATATTTTATGTAAGGACTGGGAATGATCAACCAGCTTAATTGTGTTAAACTGCAGTATGTAATTCAATATGTTAATGTAACATTATATTCAACAGGTTATATTAGACTTTATGATACAATATTGGTTAATTCTGTAGGTTGCTGGAAAACGTTTGTGCACAGATATAACTGCGGAAATTCATCTTTAATAAATCATATTATATGCAGGGGTCGGCACAGTCATTCTACACAACAGACAGCTTCCAAAATACTCAGTCCAGCAACACGTTGTATAACCAGAGTGCTCAGCGAGGTTGGCTCTTCGCTAGAGTACACGCTAGGCTAGAGAGTCAATACAGAAAATAGATGGAAATTCTAGAATAGATGGTTATTCGCATATTGTTGTGTGAAATTTTACAAGTTCGCTAGAAATGTGTTGTTTTGTGGGGTGGGGTGGGGTAGTAGATAATAGCTTTAAATATATGCAGAGTTTGATAAAGGAACATTGTATCACAGATCATGTTTGGTAAACAAATCTACATTTTTAAGGTCCGAGGACAAAATGACTCCTTGCTGATCGGCTGTTTTAGGAGAAAGTATTCTAAAATACTCAACATACTTATTTAAATCCTCTTTCCTTCAGAAACTCTGATCCACCAGAGTCCTCTTTTATCCCCAACTGCTGCTTCAGTCACAGCGGGCCGGCTGATAATATAGGACTATACCAACTCTGTCATGAGGAGGGGGGTTACCTGAATTCAAATTGTATTCACTGGAAAAAAAACAAAAGCTAGAGAGCTACAAACAGCTCATTTACGATGTTAAAATTCAAAGTCGTATTAACTTTTTTTTATAGTAGATGAACTGCCGGATCGCACTGCACAGTTTGTATGTTGTGATTGGTATATTCCTGGTTCCGCAGCGCAGTTCTGTGGGAGGCAGAGAGCAGGTAAGCGGGTCTGTATTGAGGTGCACAATGTGTTTAAAACTACAGAAAGCTGTTATATTGTATTATTGTGAAAGGGCTGGGTTGTTGCGGGGTAGGAGCGCATTGTTTGTATGTGTGTGTATTTGTGAAGCGGCGTGGCTGTGCAGCGCATTGTTTGTATGTGTGTATTTGTGTGGCTGTGCAGCGCATTGTTTGTATGTGTGTGTATTTGTGAAGCGGCGTGGCTGTGCAGCGCATTGTTTGTGTGTGTGTGTATTTGTGAAGCGGCGTGGCTGTGCAGCGCATTGTTTGTTTGTGTGTGTGTATTTGTGAAGCGGCGTGGCTGTGTGTTTGTATTTGTGAAGCGGCGTGGCTGTGCAGCGCATTTGTGAAGCGGCGTGGCTGTGCAGCGCATTGTTTGTGTGTGTGTGTGTATTTGTGAAGCGGCGTGGCTGTGCAGCGCATTGTTTGTATGTGTGCAGCGCATTGTTTGTATGTGTGTTGTATTTGTGAAGCGGCGTGGCTGTGCAGCGCATTGTTTGTTTGTGTGTGTGTATTTGTGAAGCGGCGTGGCTGTGCAGCGCATTGTTTGTATGTGTGTGTATTTGTGAAGCGGCGTGGCTGTGCAGCGCATTGTTTGTATGTGTGTGTATTTGTGAAGCGGCGTGGCTGTGCAGCGCATTGTTTGTATGTGTGTGTATTTGTTGTTTGTTTATGTGTGTGTGTATTTGTGAAGCGGCGTGGCTGTGCAGCGCATTGTTTGTGCAGCGCATTGTTTGTGTGTGTGTATTTGTGAAGCGGCGTGGCTGTGCAGCGCATTGTTTGTATGTGTGTGTGTATTTGTGTGGCTTGCATTGTTTTGTTTGTGTGTGTGTATTTGTGAAGCGGCGTGGCTGTGCAGCGCATTGTTTGTATGTGTGTGTATTTGTGAAGCGGCGTGGCTGTGCAGCGCATTGTTTGTATGTGTTTGTATGTGTGTGTATTTGTGAAGCGGCGTGGCTGTGCAGCGCATTGTTTGTATGTGTGTGTGTATTTGTGAAGCGGCGTGGCTGTGCAGCGCATTGTTTGTGTGTGTGTGTATTTGTGAAGCGGCGTGGCTGTGCAACATTTTGTGGGCGATAACAACTTCATGTGTGTGTGTGTGAAGCGGCGTGGCTGTGTATGTGTGTGCAGCGGCGTGGCTGTGCAGCGCATTGTGTGTGTGTGTGTATTTGTGAAGCGGCGTGGCTGTGCAGCGCATTGTTTGTATGTGTGTGTATTTGTGAAGCGGCGTGGCTGTGCAGCGGATTGTTTGTGTGTGTGTGTGTATTTGTGAAGCGGCGTGGCTGTGCAGCGCATTGTTTGTATCTGTGTGTTGTGTCAGAGAGTGACTAGAGCCGTGCTGCACACCCCACTGACAATACCTGAAGGAAGCTTCTCTTTCTTTTCATTCAACTTCAATCCGCTTCATACGCTCTATATTGTCTAATTGTACTTGAGTGTGTCAGAACAGTTCATGTGTTACTTGGCAGATTGTAATTGTGTGCAATGCTTTGTTTATTGTTTGTCATTTTTGCTTAATATTAGAGAAAGAAAGAGAGAGTTAAGCACAAGAATGCTCGTTACAATACAATTAATCTCTGTTACTGGGCTGTTCACTTGCTTTTAAATTTATTTCTCAGTAGATGTTTTCACACCCCACTGACAATACCTGAAGGAAGCTTCTCTTTCTTTTCATTCAACTTCAATCCGCTTCATACGCTCTATATTGTCTAATTGTACTTGAGTGTGTCAGAACAGTTCATGTGTTACTTGGCAGGATTGTAATTGTGTGCAATGCTTTGTTTATTGTTTGTCATTTTTGCTTAATTAGAAAAAGAAAGAGAGAGTTAAGCACAAGAATGCTCGTTACAATACAGTTAATCTCTGTTACTGGGCTGTTCACTTGCTTTTAAATTTATTTCTCAGTAGGCATGACTCATTTGACTTTATTAAATCAGCAATCCTATGCTAGTTATTGCTGTGCACACAGAGCTGCCTCAAATCAGTCCTGTGCAAGTTATTGCTCTGCACACAGAGGTGCCTCAAATCAATCCTATGCTAGTTATTGCTCTGCACACAGAGGTGCCTCAAATCAATCCTATGCTAGTTATTGCTCTGCACACAGAGGTGCCTCAAATCAATCCTATGCTAGTTATTGCTCTGCACACAGAGGTGCCTCAAATCAATAGGTACTGGCAGTAACATTCTAAACCAGTGAAGGTTGTTTTTAATAAATAAAATCATTAGAAGGGCAATTCTTTGAAAGTGCCATGGCCATGAAGAAAAGCAAGCTGCTTTATCAAACCTGTCTTCCTGTGTTTGTACTGAAGGTTGTGTGTCAATGCAGCCTCTGTTGTTATTATTGATCTCTTTTGTGCCTTTTCTTTACAGGCATTTAAAGTTACTGTTAAAAAAGCAACATTTTCACAAGTGCAGCTTCCATACACTGTAGGCACACAGAGGGCCTCAAATCAATCCTATGCTAGTTATCAATGGTAGATTAGTGTTTTAGTCACACATTTGTAAATTTTCCTGGTAAAGTTTCTATAAAAGTTGTATACTTTGTATATTTTGTTGTATATTTTGTTCAAACTTTCTCTGCAAAGCTAACTTTTTAAAATGTTTGTTATGGAATTAAAATGTTGACCCTTTCTTAATAGTAAGTGCCCAGATTAGCGTTCTGGGCGTGACTGGTAGTATCTTGATGAGATGCACAAGCTAAATATTAATTGTAATCACTGAAGGGCCCCAGGGCACATTGTTATGAGACCCAGGGCTTGCAGAATTTTGGTAATTCGGTACTTGCCCTTCGGGCTGTCCATTGTCGACATTTGGTTGTCCAAAAAAAAAAAAAAAACTTTGTCAAGTTGCCCATAATTGACCTGGACTGTGATTTGTACAAAGTACACTGTACTCAATATAGGTACAGTATCTCAGGGTTCATACACTTTTTCAACTTCAAAATTCCATACTTTTACCAGACTTCCATTTGTTTTTCCCAGACTTGTGTTTTAGTTAGTTTCTACTAGTTTTTTGATAGTTATCCACACAGGCGGGCGGCTGCAGAGCATTATAGCTTTTTGATCCAGAGCAGAAGTTGCTCCTGGTTTTCTAAAAGTATTTGTCAGAATCTGGAGGCGCTCATCTAGCAAGAGAGAATGCAGCTGTGCAAAAGAGAAGTAAGATACACTCTAAGAGATTTCAATTATGTTGCATTATTTACAAAAAAGAATATACAAAGTTACATACTGCAAGTATACTTGTGACAAAATAGGATAGTATAATGGTACCAATAGTCAACTAAAGACAGACAATTTTGGCACAAGTACACTTGCAGTATGTTACTTTTTTGCAAGGGATGATGTTGGATTCTGCTCCAAACTTCTTTACAGCCTCTGTTAAATGTTGAACACTATGGGAGGTGAAAAATAACAAAAATGAAATAACAAATGTGCACGCATCATATATTAAAATGTGCAAGTGTCATCTATTAAACACAAGTCAAATAATAAATACAGCACACCCTCGCTATAACAACCCTGTTTGGGTCCAAAGCCTTTTGTTCGCTACAGTAAAAGGACAACCCAAAACGAACAATATAAGCTGCTGGAGTAACTTGAGGAAATCACCTTGGATAAAGGCATTAGCGAAATTATTCATAATATTATTACTGTTTTATTCTTTGATTTTCTTTATTACAGTATGTGTAATAATAATAAGAAGAGTAGCAATGGGATTGTGAATAAAAGTAGAATCACAAGTACAGTGCCTCACTGAAGAACACAGTACAACCAAGCACCCCCCCCCCCCCCATTTTATTAAAAAAAAAAACACGCATCAACAGAGTTTCAGTTTTGTTTCAATTGCAAATGTTAATTGATCTCTTGGTTCCTTATTTAATAATAATAATAATAATCAATCAGTGTTGCTTTGCCATGCCGGTTGCATAGAGCGGACAAGCCAACATCAGCAGCAGTTTGATGTAAATAGTATATCTACACTCGGCTGACGGTTTGGACCCGAGGCTGTTGCAGCACTCGGTACAATAAGTTACAAGCAAGCACCATTTACATTTTGCGATCCCTGACACCATATAAACAGATCACAAGACCAAGCAATCGTGCTGCTCATTTTAATGGGGATTTAAGTGTTTTCTGTCATCTGCTGATCATTCATCTTTGTGTTCATGTTGACGCTCCTCTTAGTAAAACGTCCAGCACTGTGCAGTGGCGCTAGTTACAATGACACAGTTAGTGGCAATGTGCTGAAAGCACGCGTACTCTCAAATACACGTACCTTTAAACTGAAGTGACATCATGTTAGCTCAGTACTTTCATTCAAAGCACTTGGATTGCACGGTGCATTCTGCAACACGTTATTATAACAATTCAGGACGCACTTCAACAAGTTTTATTTGTTGTTTCTGTGCAGCTTCCATGTTTTTATTTAATAGGGCTGCACTGATAATTGGTAGCCTATCTGCACTGATAAGGACAAAAACACACAATAATCGGCTATTGCTAGTTATTGTTATTTTAACGATAATGATACACCGATATTTGATTTTTTTTGTTATTGAGACACTCTGCGATCCCGGGTGGTAGTCCCAGTGCTGTGGAACGGGTGATCATCCTCATTTCCTAATTGCTGATCATCCTCATTGAGACACTCATTGTCCCAGTGCTGTGGAACGGGTGTTCATCCTCATTGAGACACTCATTGTCCCAGTGCTGTGGAACGGGTGATCATCCTCATTGAGACACTCATTGTCCCAGTGCTGTGGAACGGGTGATCATCCTCATTGAGACACTCATTGTCCCAGTGCTGTGGAAAATGTGATCATCCTCATTGAGACACTCATTGTCCCAGTGCTGTGGAACATGTGATCCCAGTGCTGTGGAACGGGTGATACTCATTGAGACACTCATTGTCCCAGTGCTGTGGAACGGGTGATCATCCTCATTGAGACACTCATTGTCCCAGTGCTGTGGAACGGGTGATCATCCTCATTGAGACACTCATTGTCCCAGTGCTGTGGAACGGGTGATCATCCTCATTGAGACACTCATTGTCCCAGTGCTGTGGAACCTGTGATCATCCTCATTGAGACACTCATTGTCCCAGTGCTGTGGAACGGGTGATCATCCTCATTGAGACACTCATTGTCCCAGTGCTGTGGAACGGGTGATCATCCTCATTGAGACACTCATTGTCCCAGTGCTGTGGAACGGGTGATCATCCTCATTGAGACACTCATTGTCCCAGTGCTGTGGAACGGGTGATCATCCTCATTGAGACACTCATTGTCCCAGTGCTGTGGAACGGGTGATCATCCTCATTGAGACACTCATTGTCCCAGTGCTGTGGAACGGGTGATCATCCTCATTGAGACACTCATTGTCCCAGTGCTGTGGAACGGGTGATCATCCTCATTGAGACACTCATTGTCCCGGTGCTGTGGAACGGGTGATCATCCTCATTGAGACACTCGTTGTCCCGGTGCTGTGGAACGGGTGATCATCCTCATTGAGACACTCATTGTCCCAGTGCTGTGGAACGGGTGATCAACCTGCACTAAATACATTCTGTGCCATGTTAAGATATTTTTTTAATATCTGGAGACAACAACAGGATAGCGAGTTGTTTGCAGAACAGACTTGATGCTGCATTAAATCCAGTGATGAACTGTGAGTAGAATAGTATATTAAAATGATATGTTAAAAAATAAAAACAGGTTGAATGCTAAATCCCATTGCTGGTTTAAAATGGTTGTTATTGTTATTTGTAATTGTGGCTCTTGCTCAGTCTCATTGGTAGGGGTGTATTCGGTGGCTTTTTGAAGCTGTAATTGATTACTGTGCCATCTTGTTTAGTAACAAATTCAAGTTTGTCTGAATTTTGTAAGCGGATATTTTCATGCCATCTTTTTGTTTTTGATGAAGCGCACAGTTGAAGTTGTGCTGCATTTAAGCAGTGTGTGCTTCCAGTAAGAATGGAGCGAGCTCTGTTGTAGTTCACATTGCGTCGGATGCATTTCTTTTCTACTGTACAGTACAGGTAGAGGTTATGAGACGCAGTGCTGGACAGCAAGTGCCTCTACAAGTTAATGACACGTTATAGATATTTTTCTACAGAAGTGTTTTTACTGGTACAAATGCAAAGTTTTTTTTTTTGTGTGACTGTTGTAATACAAATGTTCACATTGCTGTCAAGCTCACAATATAATACTACGTTATTCTTTGTATTCATTTTCTGAAGTAAATGCAACAAGTGAAAAATACATGTTCATTTTTTACATAAATACATCAAGTAAGGCCAAATAATAAAAAAAAAAAAAGTGTGTTTGGGGTTGCGCTGGAAGAAACAATATTGGGGGGGGGGGGGGGCATTTATTTTTATTTCCCCAATAAGCAGTGTGAGCTGGTAAGTGCTGGTTTCCAGTACACTGGTAATAACCCTGTTGTACTGTCATTAGTTACACTGTCCTCGTGCTTCATTCTCCCATCATCACCTCCCCTTTCTCCTCCTCACAGCTGGCTCAGTCTCATTGTGAGGGTGCATCTTCAGTAATACACTTTCCACCTGCCTTGTTTTATGCTGTAAGCAGGTAGCTGTAAGGAGTGAAACCACTGGGACTAAAATACAGCAGCATCATTACTGCGGCCCTTAATGACTGCCAATGAAACATTTTCTACACTGAATTTTTGGGCATAAAACATCTGCTGTAAAGAGCGTCATTTTTGTAGTGTGTGGTGGGGGGGGGATGAGTCTCCTATTAAAAATAACACATGTGCAGTGATTTTAGTCTTGATGGAATGCAGAAAATAACTATAAACAGAAATAAGTCAGAGTTTTAGCTTTAAAATTCCTACATAAGTTGAGTTTTTTGTGCCTTTTCAAATGAACATATTAAACTGCATGAATCTCACTCTGCATGTCAGGCTTAACATCAGGACCAGTTTTCTGTTCTGAAGCCCTGATTATTAATATTATTCTGGTACTTGTGTTTAGAAGCTAAACAGCTTCTGTTTAAAGAGTGCATCCTTGTTTATCTTCTACAGACATGTTTTGCAATGATGTATTTGCAAGTAACATTAATATCTCAAATCTATGTCATAGTTCAATTTTGACAAATTAAAAATGTTGGCTTAACTGGGTCAAAGTGAACTAGTATTCATATACAGTAAAGCATTGCAAATCTGAACATCAATAAGTTGATGCCTCTGATTTCCCAGCACAGTGCTGGTGCTGCAGAACACAGCCTGCAGAGCTGACTCAAAGCCTTCTGCAAAACACACCCGCTGCAGGCAGAGCTAACTTTGTTGCTGGTATTTAATAAATTATTCCTGTTTTCAAAGATGCTGCTCCCCTAGGCATTTGGATTGCAATGTTTTACTGTGTTCTATATTTAATATGTATCTTTGTAAATGGCCCCAACATTTAATATCAACCATGTGGGATATGCCATTACAAAGAAACATTTTGAAGAATAATGTCTACATATAAGCGTGTCAGTGAGTTTGTGAAAATGTGCTCTCATTGATTTCATTTCCTGCAAAGGGTGAAAGTGCTCTTGTAATATTTCTGTAAGTTTCAGTAGTTGGACGTGTACAGAAGTAGCTGACAGCAGTTACATGGATGTTAAAATCGTGATATAATAATACATTGGATTGCTAGGGAACTTGCCTATCTGCTTGAAAGATCATACTGTTAGTTGGATGGGATGTTTATTTGCATGTAAATCATTATATTATGTGAAGAAGTTTTAGGTTTCCAATAATCCGTATAAGAATTAATAGTAGAAGATGCTGAACTGGAAATGCTATCAATCTCTTTGAGTAAGTTTTCTATGGAAGGTTCCCAGCCCAGAATGAAGAAAAGGAGACTCACTGTCTAAACTAGGAGGGCTATCCTTGCCTGTTCTTGAGAAATATTATTTGGCTGAAAGGCTGTATTCGGTGCAACACTGGATTTTCAAAAATGTTAATGCCGGATGTACCCACATGAAACCATTTGGAAAACAATGTATTCACTCCTAACTGGTGCCAAAAAAGAACTGCTAGAAATAATTCCTATATGAACGATGATGTAATGGTGATGGTAGACACCCATTCTAAGCCTTTTAAACAATCATTGGTTTGCTTACCAAATGGCTGACCTCTCCAAAGGCTCTAACGAAAAGTAAAGTTAAATAGACAGAAAGCTAGACGAGTGAGTTGTTTGGGTTTTTTTGAGTTGAGTTTTTCTCTGTTGGGAGATTCGGCGATCACAAGTACAAGCTTACCAGAAATCATACTAAATCATCCAAAATGTTTATAAACCCACAAATAAATCAACAGAAAGTTAACTGTAGTGAAATATTCATAGGATAAACATCACAGATGACTCTCCAATGCATTTCACTGCAGCTCCAGGCCAAGAGAAATACCTTTTATTATGAGGTGCAGCATTTCAGTGTCTTAGGTTTCAGTTTAGATGACTGTATATACCATGATTTCAAAGTGCAGCATTGCCGGAGAGCAGACTGCATTGCTCTACAGAACTAAGAATGCTTACCGACCCAAAAGAGAACTTTTTTAATAGAAAATGTTGATGAATTGACAGATCTATCTGATGGCGAACTTCTTCAAAGTACACACCCATCAAACAATTTGGTGTAAAATGATTCTGGTACACAAGTCGAAAGTCACGTTATGTCAGTCAGACCTCAAACAGGTAGAATGTTCACTGAAGCGGAAGTGTTAAAAGCAGCAGGAGATGGTGCCTCCCTTCCAAATCGAGGCAGATCATTCGACAGCTGTGGGGCTCTGAAGCTGAACACTCTGCACCTGCCTTCTTTCTCTGTGTGCATGGAATACTTGTCATGGATAAGAAAATAAATGGGAGTTATTGTTTACATTTCCATATGAGAAGAGTTGTCAGACTGATGTGTAAATAAAGACAATAGCACCTGTTTATTTAAATGTCCGATATGCACGTTCTCAATGCTCCGCTCCATTTCTGATGACAAAATGAAATCTTAATTGCCACGGAACGACCACCTTGAAATAGAAACACACAAGTGACACAAATGACAGGCTTGCTGTTGATTTAAACACTTCCGCCTCTTTGTTTTGGGAGGGGAAATGTCTTCAAGCATGGAGTGGGTGATACAGTTCAGGGGCTATGCGCGTGCATACGGGGCCAAAGCCAGCCTAGGTCTGTGCTCAAGTGTAAACAGGGGGCTCAGTTATACAAATCATTCGATCTAATCAGACTTGCCAGTTCAGGTTCAAGTCATAAGTGTAAACACACCAATAGAGAACAGATCATAATACATTTTATTTTCTGTTTTCAGGACTGCCTTGTCTTGGTGAAAGCCAAGGAACAAAGATGGAGTCTGTTTACATTAAACAGGAGGAGGTTCTGGAATTGGTACCTATCTGCATTAAACAGGAGATGACTGAACTGGAGCCTGTCCACATTAAAGAAGAAGAGACTGAACTGGAGCCTGTCCACATTAAAGAGGAAGAGACTGAACTGGAGCCTGTCCACATTAAAGAGGAAGAGACTGAACTGGAGCCTGTCCACATTAAAGAGGAAGAGACTGAACTGGAGCCTGTCCACATTAAAGAAGAAGAGACTGAACTGGAGCCTGTCCACATTAAAAGAAGAGACTGAACTGGAGCCTGTCCACATTAAAAGAAGAGACTGAACTGGAGCCTGTCCACATTAAAGAGGAAGAGACTGAACTGGAGCCTGTCCACATTAAAGAGAGAAGAACTGAACTGGAGCCTGTCCACATTAAAGAAGAAGAGACTGAACTGGAGCCTGTCCACATTAAAGAAGAAGAGACTGAACTGGAGCCTGTCCACATTAAAGAAGAGACTGAACTGGAGCCTGTCCACATTAAAGAAGAAGAGACTGAACTGGAGCCTGTCCACATTAAAGAAGAGACTGAACTGGAGCCTGTCCACAGAAAACATATCCCAGCCAGAGATATCATTCACACTGGAGAGAAGCCGTATCAATGTACTGAATGTGAGAAGAGGTTCAGTTGGTTAGGAAACCTCAAAAGACACCAGCGAATTCATGCTGGACAGAAGCCAAATCACTGTGTTGAATGTGGGGAGAACTTAATTGAGTCAGGTAAGCTAAAAAACACCAGCAAGGGCACAGTGGAGAGAAACTGTATCACTGTTCTGACTGTGGGAAGAGCTTCCGTCAGTTAGGACACCTAAATAAACACCAGCGAATTCACACTGGAGAGAAGCCGTATCACTGTTCTGACTGTGGGAAGAGCTTCAGTCAGTCAGGAAACCTAAAAACACACCAGCGAATTCACACTGGAGAGAAGCCATATCACTGTTCTGACTGTGGGAAGAGCTTCAGTCAGTCAGGACACCTAAAAACACACCAGCGAATTCACACTGGAGAGAAGCCGTATCACTGTTCTGACTGTGGGAAGAGCTTCAGGTCAGTTCACAGGAAAACCTAAAAACACACCAGCGAATTCACACTGGAGAGAAGCCATATCACTGTTCTGACTGTGGGAAGAGCTTCATTCAGTTAGGAAACCTAAAAAAACACCAGCGAATTCACACTGGAGAGAAGCCATATCACTGTTCTGACTGTGGGAAGAGCTTCCGTCAGTCAGGAAACCTAAAAACACACCAGCGAATTCACACTGGAGAGAAGCCGTATCACTGTTCTGACTGTGGGAAGAGCTTCAGTCAGTTAGGAGCCGTATCACCTAAAAAAACACCAGCGAATTCACACTGGAGAGAAGCCGTATCACTGTTCTGACTGTGGGAAGAGCTTCCGTCAGTCAGGAAACCTAAAAAAACACCAGCGAATTCACACTGTATCACTGTTCTGACTGTGGGAAGAGCTTCCGTCAGTCAGGAAACCTAAAAAAACACCAGGAATTCACACTGGAGAGAAGCCGTATCACTGTTCTGACTGTGGGAAGAGCTGGGAAGAGCTTCAAGTCAGGAAACCTAAAAAAACACCAGCGAATTCACACTGGAGAGAAGCCGTATCACTGTTCTGACTGTGGGAAGAGCTTCAGTCAGTCAGGAAACCTAAAAAAACACCAGCGAATTCACACTGGAGAGAAGCCGTATCACTGTTCTGACTGTGGGAAGAGCTTGTCAGTCAGGAAACCTAAAAAAACACCAGCGAATTCACACTGGAGAGAAGCCGTATCACTGTTCTGACTGTGGGAAGAGCTTCCGTCAGTCAGGAGACCTAAAAACACACCAGCGAATTCACACTGGAGAGAAGCCGTATCACTGTTCTGACTGTGGGAAGAAAAGTCAGTTCACCTAAAAACACACCAGCGAATTCACACTGGAGAGAAGCCATATCACTGTACTGAATGTGAGAAGAGGTTCAGTTGGTTAGGAAACCTAAAAAAACACCAGCGAATTCACACTGGAGAGAAGCCATATCACTGTGTTGAATGTGGGAAGAGCTTCATTGAGCAGGAAACCTAACACCAGCGAATTCACACTGGAGAGAAGCCGTATCACTGTTCTGACTGTGGGAAGAGCTTCCGTCAGTTAGGAAACCTAAAAAAACACCAGCGAATTCACACTGGAGAGAAGCCGTATCACTGTTCTGACTGTGGGAAGAGCTTCCGTCAGTTAGGACACCTAAAAACACACCAGCGAATTCACACTGGAGAGAAGCCATATCACTGTTCTGACTGTGGGAAGAGCTTCAGTCAGTTAGGACACCTAAAAACACACCAGCGAATTCACAGTGGAGAGAAGCTGTATCACTGTATGAATGTGGGGATAGCTTCAGTCAGTTAAGAAACCTAAAAACACCAGCAAATTCACACTGGAGAGAAGCCGTATCACTGTGTTGACTTTGAGAAGCTTGAGCAATTTTGCAAAGAAGAATGGGCAAAAATTGCAGTGTCCAAATGTGCAAGGCTGCTAGAGACTTATCCAAATGGCTGTCATTGCTGCCAAAGGTGCCTCTACCAAATATTGACTCAAGGGGGTGAATACTTATGCAATCAATTATTTTCCATTTTGTATTTGTAGTTAATTTAGAACAATTTGTAGATTTTATTTTTCACTTTGACATTACAGACTTTTTGTGTTGACCAGTGGCAAAAACTCCTAATTAAATCCATTTTGAGTCCATGTTGTAACACAATAAATGTGGAAAAGTCCAAGGGGGGTGAATACTTTTGAGAGCCGCTGTACATGCAGCAGCATTCCCATTGTTACTGCATTCACAGTTTATACAGTTTGAATAATTGATCTAAACAATCTGCAGAATGAAGTTGCCTCAGACTGTTTGACAGTAACAGAGCTGGTGTCTTTGTGGAATCACCATTAGCTGTTTATTCCCTTTGGGTAAAATATGGCTTGTTTGCTTGATTTTGTATCGTATGCTTATAGTGACAATACAGTACATTTTAAGGCAAGGTTAGCTATTTAGAGAGGGCTTCATTGAGTTTGAGTTCCTGTACGTTTTCCAGTATCTTTTTATATAAAGGGTGTGTGAGGAAGTCATAGTTGTAATTGAATGTTCTTTGTAAAATGACATTTGAAATTGTAAACTATGAGGCTTCAGATGCTGTGATGTTAATAAAGTTTGTTTTCCCCCTTACATTCTCTAGATATGCTTCAAAGGTCTAGATATTAGTAACAGAGGGTCGTAAAGATTTCCATTGCAGAATAGTTTAGATTAGCTTCTGTGCTGATCTGCCAGTCTGGTATAAACAAACAGAGCTCATTCTTATCTTTTAATTAAGAATGTGTCTGAAATCAATATACAACTTTCTTCCTATGAAGGGTTAAGAAGTGCGTGTGGATA
>NW_024473519.1:0-3000 GCF_017654505.1 Polyodon spathula | reverse complement strand
CGAGGTGCCATGACTCTCCCATGAAATGAATTGTTACCATGAAACATTGAACATTAATGTGAATATAATTCCCAATTTACTTATCTGAAAGTGAATTGAAAAACAAACCTTTGCGAGGGTATAAGACTTGCGACTTGATTTACTAAAACTAGGAGATTGAAATGCAACAGAAGTGAAACTTACTGTTTTTTAATTATGTAGTAGGTATTTGAAAGGACTCGACACAGGAAACCAGGAGCAGTGGTCTTACAACAACTTTAATACGATGCACAAAGGAAGCGTTCAAAAACACAAGTCTGTCTTAATGATACAACCTGTCAGCACAACATTTATACGGTCACTTACGTCACATAGACGGTTCCAGGAGGTTTCCATATAAGGGGTTGTTTTTCTTATATTTCGCCTTCCTCACTGTGAACAGCTTAGCACTATTTTCACGTGAGCACGTACGTCTGTGGTTTAGCCTTGTTCCCTACCTAGCTCCTGTTATCTATCACTGTATGCAGTCGAGCACGTACACATGTGGTCTAGCCTTGCTATTTGCAGAAGTAGAAACACATCTTGCAGACACACTTAAGCGGAACTGCACCCTGAGTCCTAAGCCGAAGCAATAGTCTACATATAGTTATTTTAATACAAAGTTACTATAGCTAAGCAGATCATGAACGCAAATGCTCCCTGCTGATTAAGCATTAAATGTTAGATACATAGTAGCAATGTTACCATCCGTTGATTGGTACTATTCTGCTAGGGCTGGTCTTCATGCAAGGCCGAGCTGTTCTAAGTTCTTTCTTGTCCTTGAAGTTGTCTACCCTGTTTCTCAATGCAGCTTGTCAGGTGCACAGTCTGTGGTTTTAACTATAACATCCTGTTCTGCTCTAAGCAGACAGCCTGCGGTTAAGCTAATACTTCTTGTCTTTGCTAAAACTAAGTCTGCAAGCAACAGCAGAGCACACAATAATTTAGCACAATTTCTATTGCAGCTGATAACATAGAGACACATGCATTTTCAACTACATATTAACCCTTGACTGACCTAATATTCGGAAAATATAAATTCCATCTCCACAATTACTAATCTAAAGTTTGAAGTTTAAGTGTGTTTTCCCAATAAAATGGAAATGTTTATTGCATTTTAAATAAGTGTAAAGTGAAAATAATTTTTAAAATGATTTTAATTGTTGTATAAGGTGTTTAACTTGCTTGAAATGAAGCTGAAATGTGTATCCTATGATCAATATTACTAAAGTTAGAACAAACTTTAGTTTCGTTCTATAAATGTTACGAATCCTGTTCTATCTCTCTGCATGGAGGAGGGGGAGCTACCTGTGTTAATCCTTTGTGGTCCATTTATTCAGTGCCTGCCAGGCATGTCAGGTCCAATTTATTTTCACACGCACTGTTTAAAATACCCCCCCAGTTAAACTGGTTTAAAGGGCATTGCAATGTAAGCATCTTCAGCCAAGCCCCACACTGTGTTCACTATATTTTTCACATACCTCTTTATAGACATGCATACTGATAAATCCTCTCCCCATCACTCGTTTTATCACCAAACAACTCAATAATGTGATCCAAGTCATTATTTGATTACTTTAACATCTCAAAAAGCTCTTCAAATGTCCGTGATATTCTTTGAGCGCTGGATGCGGAAGCAGCTCCCTGCTTTGTTTATGTCTGCTTGTCTCTCTTTGGTGCAGCTGCTAGGGCTATTGCTCACACGTCCCATTTCTTTTTCGGTTTTTATCGGTTTCATTCGGCCATTGAATGGTTTTTTTTGGGCTTTTCCGGAGAAAAAACGACTAGAGACCTGTGCTTTACATGGTCCGACATTGGACCGCAAAGGGTTAATGACACACATTGCTTGTGTAAAAGTAAGTGTCATTCAAACTCTGTAAGCTAATGAAAGGACTGATTTCAGGCAGTGATTCGCTTCCTGTTTTACCCGGAAGTGATTGGTTCACCAAAGTAAACTCCTCTTTGGGCGCTTCCAGAAACAGGAAATAAACGACAGTGAGAGGTGGAGTTGGGTGGAGCTGAGTGAATGGTTTCGCTCAGCATTTAATAAATGGTTGTAACAAACAAAAACACAGGACACAGCACTGGTAGCCAAAACAAAAAGACAAACAAAACAGGACTATACAGAGAAAACACGGTGAGCTTCTATTTAAAATTATTATTATTCTCTTTACCTCCGTCTCCAATCCCGTTCCCCACTCGCCGAACACACAGCACAGAGTGGGTGAAAACATGCAGCTTTTATGCAGCTGTACATAAATACAGTATAATTGTAAATCTCGAAAAACTACTCACTTCTAAATCTTTTGTAGTCATCTTTGTATTACTTTAGTATAAATACATGTTAATTTGGATTCATATGTTGTTTATGTCTGACTTTATGTGAACGAAAAGACACACATTTGCCCGTTTTCCCATTGGAAATAGTGATATTTTGAAATATCACTGTCCTGGTCACAAAAGCAAAGTTTGTGGGGAATAATAGCCATTTTCTATACTTTTGAGGCATAAGACTTACTACCCAGGAACAAAAATTGTGTTACATAGTGTAATCAATCATTCAATTGGAGTCGCGGTACAACTGCACGTGAATTAATAAAGTGCAATTCCCCGTGCTCACATATTATGTTTTACTTGCACGTGAAGTGCTGTGCAATCCTCGTGGCTAAATACAAATATACATT
This sequence comes from Polyodon spathula, assembly GCF_017654505.1. NCBI lineage: Eukaryota > Metazoa > Chordata > Actinopteri > Acipenseriformes > Polyodontidae > Polyodon > Polyodon spathula. Next base: position 298 of record NW_024473519.1, on the reverse strand, counting down.
TTAAACACTCGTGTTACACAGACCCGTTTATATCCCGTGTACCAATGACTATACACCAACATTAACACACAACACAAAATACACACAGGGGTGGGCACTTTGCCACAAGGAGTTACAAGCGGCCGTTGCAATCCTGTATGTTCTTGGTGCATATGAGGGCAAAAGCCAGTACTTGGAGAAATACTGGTCAACATAGTGGGGGATTTTGTCTAGAAATCGCTTCCGTGAAATTCTCAGATTCATCCATTTTGATCTGAGAGCAACGAGGAGTATGCGACTTGAGACAAATAAATTTGCC
>NW_024473518.1:0-1032 GCF_017654505.1 Polyodon spathula | reverse complement strand
CTGGCTTCCAAACTCTGGAATGGCTTTATTGATAACAGCATTGCCTGCTGCAAGCCAGGAGTAAACATCACAGTGGGGAGCAGCTGTTTCCCACCAAAGCACGGTGTCCCTGGACACTGTACATGTCCAACAAACCGGACAAGTTCGGAATAAAATTCTGGCTGGCATAGGATGTTGATTCCAAGTACCTGGTGAATGGGTTCCATTACCTTGGAAAGAATGAAATGCGCCCTGCTGGTCAGAGACTGGGAGACAGCGTTGTGCTCAAAATTATGGAGCTATACTTCACTCCATTTGGCCAGGGAGTTGAAGAAAAAATAAACAATTCTTGTAGGAACAATGAACAAGGCGAGACGCGAGCTACCACCATCTGCTCAAGCCTTGACTGCACTGCTATACTCCACTGCACTGCTCGGGCAGAAGGACTGTGCCACCCTGAACGTGTGCAGGTGCAAGAAGCAAACAAATGTGCTGATTCCCAGCTCTTTACACAGCTCACTGGCCATCAGGACCAATGGGAAAAAGAAGCCAGAGACAATGCCACCAAGTACGGAGTGGATGTATTGGACCAGATGGCACAGCAGTACTCTGTCAAAGGCGTTTTTTTCAGATGGACTGTGGCTGTTTTTTACTATGTTTTGGACCTGGCAGCCATAAATGCCCATGTTTTGTACAGGGAATTGTGGCAAAGTGCCTGCCCCTGTGTGTATTTTATGTTGTATGTTGTGTGTTAATGTTGGCGTATAGTCATTGGTATATGGGATAGAAACGTGTCTGTGTAACACGAGTGTTTAAAATGTATATTTGTATTTAGGCACGAGGATTGCACAGCACTTCACGTGCAAGTAAAAAGTAATAATATGCGAGCACGGGGAATTGATGCATGTTATAGACCCAATGCATAATCTGTTTCTAGGACCTGCAAAACGTATCATTGAAATGTGCAGGGAACGAGGGATTCTCCCACATCAAGAAATGAAAAGGATTCAGAGAATTGATGACTTTGAAGTGCTCAGTGATTTAGGCAGCATA
>NW_024473517.1:0-11470 GCF_017654505.1 Polyodon spathula | reverse complement strand
CCCAATATAATGAGATCAGGACTCGCTAGCTTTACTGCAGATCAGTGGACAGACTGGACACTGCTGGATGTGTGGAAACTCTTTGTGAAAGCTTGTTATTTGCTATCTTCATATATTATAACAAACACACTGCTTGCTGAGGCAGGCATGGAGCTTTACATTGTTACAGGAGAGGTCTGTGTATAAATAATAAAGCCATTGCTGAATTTCACTGCCTGTACTACCCATAGTAAACAGCAGAGGGCACCAGCAACCGCTTGTCAGAGCTGCATCTGCACTCCATCTCGAATCCTTTATTGGTTTCAATTTTCCTCATGATTCGGTTTTCACAACAAATCCATTTTGTGCATAAATTAAACACAGCCGTAATATTTCTTGTTGCATGTAAATCAATAAGCAGGCTTTGAAGGGTTCATTTTAAACGGGTTAAACAGCATAACGGAGTCAGCAATGTGGATATTTTATAGACGGCTCTGGATTTAGACCCTCACAATTCTCTGTGTAAAAAAGTGTCTCCTATTTTCTGTTCTGAATGCCCCTTTTGTCTAATCTCCATTTGTGACCCCTGGTCCTTGTTTCTTTTTTCAGGCTGAAAAAGTCCCTTGGGTCGACACTGTCAATACCTTTTAGAATTTTGAATGCTTGAATTACACGTAGTCTTCTTTGTTCAAGACTGAACAGATTCAATTCTTTTAGCCTGTCTGCATATGACATGCCTTTTAAGCCCGGAATACTGGTCGCTCTTCTTTGCACTCTTTCTAGCAATATCTTTTTTATAGCGAGGTGACCAGAACTGAACACAATTTCAAGATGAGGTCTTACAATTGTACAGTTTTAACATTACTTCCCGATTTAAATTCAACACTTTTCACAATGTATCCGAGCCTTTTTTATAGCTTCCCCACATTGTCTAGATGAAGACATTTCTGAGTCAACAAAAACTCCTAGGTCTTTTTCATAGATTCCTTCTCCAATTTCAATATCTCCCATATGATATTTATAATGTACATTTTTATTTCCTGCGTGCAGTACCTTACACTTTTCTCTATTAAATGTCATTTGCCATGTGTCTGCCCAGTTCTGAATCTTGTCTAGATCATTTTGAATGACCTTTGCTGCTGCAACAGTGTTTGCCACTCCTCCTACTTTTGTGTCGTCTGCAAATTTAACAAGTTTGCTTACTATACCAGAATCTAAATCATTAATGTAGATTAGGAATAGCAGAGGACCTAATACTGATCCCTGTGGTACACCGCTGGTTACCACACTCCATTCTGAGGTTTTTCCTCTAATCAGTACTTTCTGTTTTCTACATGTTAACCACTCCCTAATCCATGTACATGTGTTTCCTTGAATCCCAACTGCGTTCAGTTTGAGAATTAATCTTTTGTGCGGGACTTTGTCAAAAGCTTTCTGGAAATCTAAATAAACCATGTCATATGCTTTGCAATTATCCATTATGGATGTTGCATCCTCAAAAAAATCAAGCAAGTTAGTTAGACACGATCTCCCTTTCCTAAAACCATGTTGACTGTCTCCCAGTACCCTGTTACCATATAGGTAATTTTCCATTTTGGATCTTATTATAGTTTCCATAAGTTTGCATATAATAGAAGTCAGGCTTACTGGTCTGTAGTTACCTGGTTCAGTTTTGTTTCCCTTTTTGTGGATTGGTATTACGTTTGCAATTTTCCAGTCTGTCGGTACCACCCCTGTGTCAAGAGACTGCTGCATGATCTTGGTTAGCGGTTTGTAAATTACTTCTTTCATTTCTTTGAGTACTACTGGGAGGATCTCATCCGGCCCAGGGGATTTGTTTATTTTAAGAGCTCCTAGTCCCTTTAACACTTCTGCCTCAGTTATGCTAAAGTTATTTAAAACTGGATAGGAACTGGATGACATGTGGGGCATGTTGTCAGTATCTTCCTTTGTAAAAACTTGTGAAAAGTAATCATTTAACATATTTGCTATTTTTTTTTCTTCCTCTACGATTTTGCCATTTGTATCTCTTAAACATTTAATCTCCTCTTTGAATGTTCTCTTGCTGTTGTAATATTGGAAAAACATTTTGGAATTGGTTTTAGCTCCCTTAGCAATGTTTATTTCTATTTCTCTCTTGGCCTTTCTAACTTCCTTTTTGACTTGCGTTTGCAGTTCTGTGTACTCTTTCTGCGTACTTTCTTTTTGGTCCTTTTTTAATGCTCTGTAAAGTGCCTTTTTTCGCTGAATATTTTTTTTTAATTGATCTATTAAACCATTTTGGCAATTTAGTTTTACATTTAGATTTGTCTACTTTAGGGATATAATTGTTTTGCGCCTCTAGTACTACATTTTTGAAGAACAACCATCCTTCTTCTGTGGGTGTTTTCTCTATTTTACTCCAATCTACTTCTGTTAGTCTCTGTTTCATACCTTCATAGTTTGCTTTTCTAAAATTGTAAACCTTAGCTTTAGTCTTTACTTTTGGGGATTTAAAAAACACTTCAAATGAGACCATGTTGTGGTCTGAGTTTGCCAGTGGTTCTCTGACCTCTGTTTTAGTTATTCTATCTTCGTTATTTGAAAAGACTAAATCAAGGCATGCCTCCCCTCTAGTGGGTGCCTTCACAAATTGTGTTAGGAAGCAGTCATTTGTCATTTCCACCATTTCTATTTCATCCTTCGCGCTACCCACCGGGTTTTCCCATTTTATTTGGGGGAAGTTGAAATCCCCCATTAGTATGGCTTCTCCTTTGCTACACACATTTCTAATGTCATTGTATAACAGATTATTTTGCTCACCGTCTGAATCTGGCGGTCTATAGCATGCTCCTATTATTATGCCTTTTGAATTTTTGTCTGTTATTCTGACCCATATTGATTCGGTTTTATTTTCTTTGTCCAGGTTTAACACCTGGGCTTCAAGACTGTTTCTTATGTATAGCGCTACCCCTCCTCCTCTTCTGTCCTGCCTGTCTTTCCTATACAGTGTATACCCACAAATATTATATTCGTCCCCATCACTCTCAGACAACCACGTTTCTGTAACACCTATCACATCATAGTTACCTGTTAGTGCAGTAGCTTCAAGTTCTAGAATTTTGTTTCTGATACTTCTAGCATTTAGATAAATACATTTAATGGTTGTCTTACCTGAGTTGTTGTTCTTGTTTTGATGCGGTCTCCCTTCTGTTTTTTTGTTGATTTCTCCCCCCTTCCTTTCTAGTTTAAATGCTTCCGAACCTGCTCGAGGATCTTTTCTCCAAGTAGACTGGTTCCCTTGTTATTTAAATGCAGTCCATCCCGTCTATACAGATAGTCCTCGTTGTAGAATGTGGTCCAATGATCAAGATAGGTGAAGCCTTCCCGTGTGCACCACGTCTTCAGCCATTCGTTTTGATTAATTATTTCCAGCTGTCCATATGGTCCTTTGCAAGGTGCGGGTAGTATACCAGAAAATACCACAGTTTTGGTTTTCTCTTTTAATTTCCTTCCTAGCTCTCTGAATTTGTTTTGCAGGGATTTTGGTCTGTCTCTTCCAATGTTGTTTGTACCGATGTGGACGACTACTACCGGGTTGTCTCCTGTTCGTTCTAGGAGCCTGTCCACGTTTTCAGTGATGTGCTTGACCGAGGCTCCCGGAAGGCAGCACACTGTTGTAGTAAGGGGGTCCAAACTGCGAATTGAACTTGCTGTGTTTCTCAATATGGAGTCCCCAACAATCATGACCTCCCTTCTTTTTGCTGTCTGGTCACCACTGTCAATAGGGTCCTGGATGTTGTTCCTTTCATTCTCTTGTTGTTGGTTCTGCTCATCAAAATTCTGAAGTGACTCAAATCTGTTGGTTGTTTTGATTTCTGGTGGTTGTGTTTGACGAAGTTTCTTTTTTTCCCTGCTTCTGCCTACCTGAACCCAGCTGTTCTGACCTTCTATCTCCCTGGTGGCTTTCAGTCTGTTAGGGGTGATGCAGACTTCCATGAATTGTGGGTGTGCCAGTTCCTCAAGATCCTGTTGCTGTCTCACTTCTTCCAGCTCCATTTCTAGCATACTTACTAGTTTATGCAAATCCTGGATCGCGCGGCACTTTACGCACACTTGGTTTAGCTCCGCTGGGTTTTCTCGGATTTCCCACATCAAGCAGGTGTCACAGATTACTGGCTTGAAGACCATGTTGATTTTTTTTTTTTTTGAAGTTTAGTTTCTTCTGCAGCTGTCAACCTGCTTTCAAACTGCTTCGAAACTGCTCTGTACTTTTCCACGCCTGTACTTCTCCCACTCGCTGTCGCTTCCACTCGCTGTCGCTGGGAAGACTGCCTCGTTTAACTGCGTTGTTCTGCTGTGCTGTCGGCTCCTCCCCTCGCCCGTGTCTCAAAACGGCGCTGAATTTGAATCAGCTGCTCCGAGTTTCAGCTTGTTTGTTATCAGAAAAACACACGCGGCTGTGTTTCCCCAATGTCCTCTGTTTTCTGATTAAAGCAATTCAAGATGCAATTTCTCCTTTCTGCTTCGAAACTGCTCTGTACTTTTCCACGCTGTACTTCTCCCACTCGCTGTCGCTTCCACTCGCTGTCGCTGGGAAGACTGCCTCGTGTGTGTACAGACAGCAAGCATTACAATACAGACAGCAAGCATTACAAAAAAAAGAAAGAATAAAAGTAAGAGGAGAGTCGTTAGAACACCTTGCCCCCCCTCCCTACTACAGCTGCGCCCCCTACTGCACCGCCCCCCCCAGATGCTGATGAGGAGGAAGAAAGTGACTCCAGTGACAACAGCGAACCACAGACGCAGAAGGAGCAGCTGCACCATCAAGCACAGCCCCGACCACACACTCAAAAGGGGGGGTGAAGCAAAAAGCCACACAACACAGTACAGAGAAAAATACTTTTCCTTTGATATCGTATCCTAATCCCCAACCAAGACCACCTCAAGACCAGCAAGGATATGATGAGTGGCAACCCACAGTACATATCCAGAGGGATTGGGATTTTGGTGAACTGAATGATATTGTCAGGGACCTGTTTGATCACCGTAAGGACTCTGGACAGTTCATTGAACAAGTGTGAGGATTGGTTCAAATGTATTGGCCTAGTGCCGATGAAATAGGACATATATTGTGCCACAAACTGAAGTTGCCTTCGTGACCAAAATGGACTGAAGCAGGGTCAAGAACACTTTAATGAAGTGTTGAAAACAGTCGTCATGAATGGAATAAAACCCGGCCTTCGGGGTCCAGTAGCCCAATCCTGCATCGGATGGGAAACCGGAACATTGGACAATCTTTTGACACACATTGTGCGTAAAAACCGACAACAGGCTGCACAACGAAGTTGCAATTGGTGCTTGTGTAATACCACCAGAATCAAATACCTGAATATGGGGCAAAGCAGGGGGTCGTGGTGGTTGTGGTGGAAGAGGACGGGAGCAACAGCGATGGCAAGGTAGGGGCCCGGTGGGTCAGAGACTTAACCTGGAGGATCAGGAATGTTGGAATTGAGGTAAGAAGGGACACAGAAAGAGTCAGTGTACAGCGTGGGGGACTAGAGGGGGTAATAGAGTAAACCGGGGAACACAAGGTTTGTGGGCAGATGAACCACAGAGACAATGAGATAAAAAGGGAACAGCAGAGAGACCAAGTGACAATAATCAGGAAGCACAAAAAGTAATATGTCCCTGTAGCAGGGAGAGATCCGTGCTGACTCTGCTGGCGTGTTCACAGGCTGCAGGAAGAGGGCGACAGTTGTCCAACAACCGCCTGTGAGTCATGGCAGTGACATGGGGAGGTGGGAAGGTAGGTGTGTGGACTTTCCCCCTCTCTGAATGGCTGAGAGGCGAGTCTTGGCAAATTGCTAGCCCTATAAAAAAATGCTCTGCTGTTTCCTCAGGTCTGCCCACTTAGACGCACCGAGAGTCCTGAAGCTCTGATCCAGGACCGGGAATCAGGCGAAACAAAGAGCGTTTCACATCGAGACAGAGAGAGCGGGGAACCCTTGGGCAGACCCCTACGTATTGTGAAAGAACAGGCTAGTTAGCCTACAGAGTAGGACGGTGATCCGGGTCGTGCAGGTAGCGACGACCGGGATAACGCTGCCGAGTGCAGCACCTTTTATTTGTAGTTTTATTACTGTTTTATTTTCCATTGTTCTTTTCGCCTCCTGTTTTCATTATTATTTCTTTGAGCACCTGCGAGTGCACTTGCTGTTCACGTACCAGCTGTGGTATTTCCGTGGTGCTGTCTATCATTGTTGATAGGCAGCCCACGGTCAACAGTGCCCTCTGCCGGAGAAAAATAAGAACTGGTCTAAAAATAAAACTGGCCCTGGGATATATTGCCATATAATAATTATTATTTATTTATTATTATTATTATTATTATTATTATTATTTTAATAAAAATTTTTCGGGCTAGATCTTGTAAAACCCTTAAGTTTCTCTTTCTAAGGGTTTTGAGACGAACAAAAGAACATTACGTTATATACTCGTTAGAATCCGATGGTGTGGAAAGGATGTAGTTGACGTCCACGTCTTCAACGTATACTTTGGTTTCTCATTACTTAGAACAGTGTCCAAAATAAGAACATAAGAAACATAAGAACATAAGAACATAAGAACGTTTACAAACGAGAGGAGGTCATTCGGCCCATCTCGCTCGTTTGGTTGTCAGTAGCTTATTGAGCCCAACAATCTCATCAAGCAGCTTCTTGAAGGATCCCAGGGTGTCAGCTTCAACAACATTAAAGGGGAGTTGATTCCAGACCCTCACAAATCTCTGTGTAAAAAAGTGTCTCCTATTTTCTTGAGCCTTACGGGGAAAATCTTAAACTCCATTTGTGACCCCTGGTCCTTATTTCTATTTTCAGGCTGAAAAAGTCCCTTGCGTCCACACTGTCAATACCTTTTAGAATGTTGAATGCTTGAATTAGGTCGCCACGTAGTATTCTTTGTTAAAGACTGAACAGATTCAATCCTTTTATCCTGTCTGCATATGACTGTGTAGTGTTTCCAAGTACACCTGTCTGTCTCCTGGTCAGTGAATTACCCACACCCCTTCCACACATGGATTTAAGCCTGAGTTATTATTATCTCGTTTTGTGCAATAGAATAAGCCTGACTTTCACAATTCAACCTGGAAGTTATCAGGATAACTCTTTATACCACTTTTGTGCAAAAGACCCCAGGACTAGAGTACACAGTTATAAACTGAGTGGAGACAGGCTTAGGACAGAGGGTAGGAGACACATCTTCTCACAGCAATTTACTTAACCTCCTTGTGCTCCGTCCTTCAGATGAGTGTAAAACCGAGCTCCTATTGGAAGTGACTCTGCAGCAACAACTGTTGATGTACAGATCATCATTCCATAGTGTCTGTAGCTGCTTTGGATAAAAGCATCTGCTAATTGACACATTGATTATTACACCCAAAGTCAAAAAGAGCTCGGGTTGATGTGCTCCTCCGACTGGGCAACATCCCTTGCAGTGGAGTTAACAGACAATCAACAGAGTTCCACCATTTCTATTTCATCCTTCGTGCTACAAGGGAGCTGAATCTATTCAACCTGGAACAAAGAAGGATTAGAGGAGACACTTCTTCTCAGAGTTGGGAGTGTTTGAAATGGGTCACTAGAACGGTGTTGCTGCAGAGTCATCAGGACGTCTTTAAAAACCAACTAGATGAAAGTCAGGGATCAGTCAGCTACTAGAAAAGAATTGATGCGCTAAATTCCCTGATCTTGTTCATAACTTTTCTCAATCCCAGCCAATGACTCACTGTGTGTGACCCTGAGCAGGTCACTTCACCTCCTTGTGCTCCGTCCTTCGGACGAGATGTTAAATCAATGCCCTATTGTAAGTGACTCTGCATATAATGCACAGTTCACAGCCTGCCTCTGTAAAACACTTTGTGAAGGTGTTCCACTATGAAAGGCCCTATATAAAGATATTATTATTATTTATTATTATTATTATTATTATTATTATTATTATTATTATTATTATTATTTTATTATAAAATAAAAAGACTAGAACATTTGGAATTCAAAGAGAAAGAATCAATCTGCTGTTTTTCTTGTAATGCAATATATGAGCATCTTAGCCTCCACACCTTTCATACACTCAAATGCAGGTGCAGAAGCTTCCATATGAAACCAAAGAGTAACTGAATCTGCACAGGAAACAGCACATCCTCAAGTATAAGCGCATGCGTCAATTCCTAGTGAGTGTACGCTAATAAAACAAAACCTGATCTCATCCCTTGAGCATTCCCAGAGGAAATGTCCCTCCTTGCCACACCAAAAGCATCCCCTTTAGCATTTCTGTTTGGGCTCGGAGCCTGAGTCATGTTGTGGTGGCTGGTGTGTCTGTCTTCTCTCCCTGTCCACATGGTGGAGTCCTTCATACTGGACTGGAGCTTGCCAGTGGGTTCAGGTCCAGCTACATGGTTGAGGTGATCTAACTTTAATTACAGCTTGTCAACTTTACCCAGCAGAAGGAGGAACTGATCTTGAGTGACACAGATGGGTCACTGTACTCTGCGAGATGCTGGTGGTGGCTCGTCAGTTGTGTCACTATCAGTATCAGCCCATGATATGCGTCGAGCTCTGCCTTTCACATCAGAATCACGCCCAAGAGTGGCCTTGTGATCATGTTTGTGGGCATACACAAGTTTTTGTGCCTCAGCCAGTGACCCTGGGTCACAGTTCATAACCTCATGAGCCACTTTCTGGTTTTTCAGTCCCATCAGAGTCACTTTTAACTGTAGTATTTTAAAGCATTAGTTATTTAAACCAAACCAGTGTATAAAGTGTTTTGTTATTCATGAAAGCAGATTTGAACTGGGATCCATGGATTCAGAGTCCTAACCTCTGCTTTCCTATGATATTTGTTAGGCCATTGAGTCAGACAAAGTGGCACAAAGGACAATATAAATCATTAGTGTCACCCAGCCAATTAAAATGCTGAATTCATCATACATCTTTTAGGGAAATTTTCTATTCTTTACTCTTTGAAAATATTCAAGGTAAGTTGAGTCAGCCGAGCCTCTCTTATGGCATGAGAATATCGCTCCACAACCTTAAAATGAGAAAACACTAAACAGCACAAACTGCACTACACTGTGTGACCACAAGATGGAGAGAGAGAGAGTAATAAAATGATGCTCTTTAATCCAGAGCAGTGGTTCTTAACCTGGGGTCCTCAGAGACAGTCCAGGGGGTCCACAGGTAAAAACTGGAAACTTTTCACTCAACATGAGCAATGTGCAAAATCAAAATGTTTGCTTCTTGAATGGATTTGATTTCACAAAGTTTATGATGGATCTGTTATCTGCAGGTCTGATTTTAATATTTTACAAATAATAATTATTTATACTGTGTAACAAAGCTCCATAATCACAGCTGTGGCTAAGATGAATTGTTTGAGAGAAGGGAGAAGAGAGAGTCATAGCTGTGTTTGTACAAACTCAACACAAAGAAAACTAGAAGGTATTTTTTTTGTTTTGCTTGCCAGAGAGAACTTTTTTCTTTCTGAAAGGCAAAGAAACTGCATCAGAAAAAATACAAAAATGCATTTACAAAAAATATCTGTTTGTTGGATAATTTACAAAACTGTCAAAAGTAAAACAGGCAAAAAAAGAAAAGAAAGTCTTGCCGTTTAATGTGTTTCATAATTAATTCAATCATTACTGTTTTTGTATATATGGTTATTTATTACACTGTGTAACAAAAAATAATTATTTTGTTCCTGGGTAGTAAGTGTTATTTCCTAATTGCTGATGCCTCAAAAGTATAGAAAATGGCTATTATTCCCCACAAACTTTGCTTTTGTGACCAGGACAGGTAAATTTCAAAATATCACTATTTCCAATGGGAAAACGGGCAAATGTGTGTCTTTTCGTTCACATAAAGTCAGAAAAAAACAACATGTGAATCCAAATTAACATGTATTTATACTAAAGTAATACAGAAATGACTACAAAAGATTTAGAAGTGAGTAGTTTTTCGAGATTTACGATTATACTGTATTTACACAACTGAACACAATATATTAGATTAGGTCTTACTAAAGCATTGTACAGTTTTAACATTACTTCCCTTCATTTAAATAAAGAAAAAAACAACATATGAATCCAAATTAACATTTAATTATAGTAAAATACTACAAAGATGACTACAAAAGATTTAGAAGTGAGTATTTTTTCAAGATTTACAATTATACTGCGAATAACAGGTGCTGGAGCTTTTCTTTCTGCAACTCAGCAGGGGGCGCTATTTCCAATCATATTTCTAATAATATCCTTGTAGATCCAACTGGATTTTATTTTTCTTTTTTTTAATTCTCATACACAGCAACTGCAGAGGATAAAAAAACCTAAACAATTATAAAAATTAACAAATAAATAAAGAAAAAATAAGATTCCAAATAAATAAATATTATTAATTTGTGTTCAATATATGCATGTGTGTGTGTTTGTGATGTGTTGTGGTTTTGTTATTCTCGTGTATGTGTGTGTTTGTGATGATGTGTTGTGGTTTTGTTATTCTCGTGTGTGTGTTGTGGTTTTTGTTTATTCTCGGGTGTGTGGTGGTGTTTGTGATGATGTGTTGTGGTTTTGTTAATCTCGTGTGTGTGTGTGTTTGTGATGATGTGTTGTGGTTTTGTTATTCTCGTGTGTGTGTGTGTTTGTGATGATGTGTTGTGGTTTTGTTATTCTGTGTGTGTGTTTGTGTTGATGTGTTGTGGTTTTGTTATTCTCGTGTGTGTGTGTTTGTGATGATGTGTTGTGGTTTTGTTATTCTCGTGTGTGTGTGTGTTTGTGATGATGTGTTGTGGTTTTGTTATTCTCGTGTGTGTGTGTGTTTGTGATGATGTGTTGTGGTTTTGTTATTCTCGTGTGTGTGTGTGTTTGTGATGATGTGTTGTGGTTTTGTTATTCTCGTGTGTGTGTGTGTTTGTGATGATGTGTTGTGGTTTTGTTATTCTCGTGTGTGTGTGTGTTTGTGATGATGTGTTGTGGTTTTGTTATTCTCGTGTGTGTGTGTGTTTGTGATGATGTGTTGTGGTTTTGTTATTCTCGTGTGTGTTGTGTGTGTTTGTGATGATGTGTTGTGGTTTTGTTATTCTCGTGTGTGTGTGTGTTTGTGATGATGTGTTGTGGTTTTGTTATTCTCGTGTGTGTGTGTGTGTTTGTGATGATGTGTTGTGGTTTTGTTAATCTCGTGTGTGTGTGTGTTTGTGTGATGATGTGTTGTGGTTTTGTTATTCTCGTGTGTGTGTGTGTGTGTGTGTTTGTGATGATGTGTTGTGGTTTTGTTATGATGTCTGTGGTTTTGTGTGTGTGTGTGTTTGTGATGATGTGTTGTGGTTTTGTTATTCTCGTGTGTGTGTGTGTGTTTGTGATGATGTGTTGTGGTTTTGTTATTCTCGTGTGTGTGTGTGTTTGTGATGATGTGTTGTGGTTTTGTTATTCTCGTGTGTGTGTGTGTTTGTGATGATGTGT
>NW_024473516.1:0-2000 GCF_017654505.1 Polyodon spathula | reverse complement strand
TGTGGTTTTGTTATTCTCGTGTATGTGTGTGTTTGTGATGATGTGTTGTGGTTTTGTTATTCTTGTGTGTGTGTGTGTGTGTTTGTGATGATGTGTTGTGGTTTTGTTGTTCTCGTGTACAGTGTAGGTGCTTTGCTGATTATATGAGCATTGCTACTGTACTTCAGATACCCCCCATTTTGATCTCATCAATTTTGTTTTTGTTTGAAACGTTTTCAATTTTATTATCATTGGAGCTATCCTATATAACAGGTGCTGAAACCACATCTGTTCATCTTCCAGGGACAGGTTTCCTGTGAGCCATTGTTTAAACTGCAAGCAAATGTGAGGAATCATGCTCTTAAGAACTGGTTAGAGGCTTCTATACCTGTCCTGTTCTATGATAAACAGGGAGTGTTCCACGCTATGGAGCCCACTGGAAAAGGAATGCATGTATTAAAACAATCAGGAAGCAGCTGCTCTAACTTGCTGTGGTGACTAAACTTTTATTAGATCATTGAGTCAAACAAAGAGGCTCAGAGGACAATATAAACCAATTAGAGTCTCTCAGCCAATTAAAACACTGATTTCATGAAGATGCCAAAACATCTTTTAGGGGAATTTTTCTGATCTTTACACTCTGAGAATATTCACAATAAGTTGAGTCAGGAGAGCCTGTCTCTTATGGCATGAGAATATCTCTCCACAACCTTAAAATGAGAAAACACCAAACAGCACAGACTGCACTACACTCTGTGACCACAAGAGGGAGAGAGAGTAATAAAATGATCCTCTTTAATCCAGAGCAGTGGTTCTTAACCTCAGGTCCTCGAAGACAGTCCAGGGGGTCCACAGGAAAAAAACTGGAAAACTTTCACTCAACATTGTGCAAAATCAAAATGTTTGCTTCTTGAATGGAGTTGATTTCATAAAGTTTATGATGGATCTGTTAACCTGCAGCTCTGATTTTAATATTTTACAATTAATAATTATTTATACTACATAATCACAGCTGTGGCTATGATGACTTGTTTGAGAGAAGGGAGAAGAGATAGAAATAGCTGTGTTTGTACAAAGTCAACACAAAGAAAACTATTTTTTTCATTTTACTTCCAAGATAAATATATATTTTTCAGTTTTTCTACCGAATGGCAAAGAAACTGCATCATGTGAAAATGACTTTAAACTTAAGAGCACTGCTTGGCTAGAAGTGGCTGATGTGCCAAGGAAAACAATTTGCATAGAAAAGACACTTTGCATTGGTAGCACATGCTTCAGTGCTCTGGAAGTGTTTATAGCCCTGTGAGTTTAACACTTCATGATTGAGAGCTACCCTTCATGGCAACAGAATCCACAACAACAATGACTTTTATCAGCATCTTCATCTGGGCACTTGTCATCTGCACTCAGGGTAAGAATCATTTAGAAAAATTATTTTATAAAAATATCTGTTTCTGGGACAATTCTTACATAAGTGTTAAAAGAAAAATGGGTGAACTGAAAAAAAGTAAAAGGCTTGAAATTTATTGTTTCATCATTTAATTAAATGATTTATTATAATATTCTATTTTATTATTTATTATTTTCAGAATCCAGTGGACAGTATACTGTGACTCAGACTCCAGCAGTGAAATCTGTTCTCCCAGGAGACACAGTCGCTCTGAGCTGTAAAGTCAGCAGCGCAGTGTACAGTAACAACTACCTAGCCTGGTACCAACAGAAACCTGGAGAAGCTCCCAAACTCCTGATCTACTTTGCAAGTACCCTTCAGTCTGGGATCCCAACTCGTTTCAGTGGCAGTGGATCTGGGACTGACTTCACTCTGACCATCAGTGGAGTCCAGGCTGAAGATGCAGGAGATTACTACTGTCAGAGTTACCACTACCCCAGCAGTAGAGATGTGTTCACACAGTGCTACACACCCGTACAAAAACCTCCCTCAGCTGGACTGCACAGCGACTGCACTGCTGCAGCTGGGACCTACTGCAGGTGCTGAGGGTGAAGGCAATGAAACGGGACAC
>NW_024473515.1:0-3000 GCF_017654505.1 Polyodon spathula | reverse complement strand
GGCCTGTGGAGGAGCTCAACTGCACACAAACACACTGAGCTCAATAACAACACACAGTCACATGTAGGTATGGATTCAATATTAGTCTATTTAAACAAACTGATTTTGTTGTGACTACAGGGTCCTCTAGTAATGTAGTGATGATTCCATCTATTCCAAATTCTGAAACATCATTCAGTTAGTTATTCCAAGAATTGTAAAAATGTATCTCATGTTTTTCATATCTGATTCTCATATGAAGATGCCCATGAATCCTGGGCTGGGTTGCAGCAGCTGTGTGTAAGTTCTTACTTAGCTTAGTTATAGTGTAAGTCTTACTAACTTTAATTTTACACATTACTACATTTCCACTAGCTGCACCAGGTAAGATAGTTAGAACACAAGGCTTAGTTGTTGCTTACAATGTATCCATACCTTTGAGTGGGTGGAATCTATTGGTAGAATCACATTTCAAGACGGCTCGGCAGCTGTTGCTGCTTCTCTTTCATGCTGATTTTAACAGAGTTTTTCGGCGTCAGCATATCTTGCGAGGCCGCATACATCCTCTTGACAGTTAAGATATTGACATTGATGCCGTTTTAGACGAGAGAATATTCTGATCACTGATTATGTGTGTGTATATAATAGGTGAAATGTGAATACAAATACAAATGTATTCACTGAAATGTGTAATTCTTCATTCATATCACTGGCACATGGCATGTAGATTTTGCATGTAGGTATATCCATTAGGGTAGGCTTTTTATAACAATTTCCATATTAAAAATGGATGCATTTTGATAATATTTTAAGGTAAATATGTTATTTAGTATAAATTACAAATACATTAGAGAATGAGCATGTCTACAAATGAGTTGGCAAAGAGGCAATGCAATATTTATAACACATTCATAATATTCACTTGAATTCCCTACATCACAGACTCCCCACTGATTCAGCCTCATTCCAAATGAAAGAAACCTGGTTTGTTACAATCTTCCTCAAAAGAACATGTCAATACAAGAGCCATGTGTTTCTCAGTGAGCTGGGATTGCCATGGCAATGGAGTGTGATCAGTCACTGTGTGCGCCCTTTCACACACACCAATCAATAAATCAATAAAGAAATCAATACATGAGTGTTCTACCTTTTCCCCTGGCTTGTTAAATATTAGCATGATTGAAATCATGAAAATACACTCATAACAGTTCAAGGTACCTCTTGGAAAGGCCTGTGAAAGACAGTGAAGTAGATGTTACATTTAGAAGAGGAAGAAGCTGTCAAAATGAGAACAATGACAAGAACAATGACAGGTCCATTGCTTGTACAGCAGCAGCAGAGTCTCTGGAGCTCCAGCTCCATTCACTGACAGCAGCTCAAGAACAAACTTCATGCTGCCCATCAGTGGAGTCCAGGCTGAAGATGCAGGAGATTACTACTGTCAGCAGCACTATAGCTTCCATTAATGTGACCTTTAAGAGACATACTGCATATGTTAATATTGACCACAAGAGGGAGCCAGAGCACCACTGCTGTCCATAATGTAATAACAGTACAGTAATAAGGCAATTGAAATAGGCAGCAGTTACCTCCCCAGTCAGCCCAGTTCTCCCATTGTTAACACAAGGCTCCTCACACCCAGTGATCTAACCACTACAGTGTGGTCTGTGTCTGGAGGAAGGAGCTGCTCACAGTGATGCATGCTGGGAAACACTGACTCTAATATCTCCACACTTGGGATTCATTTCCCCTCGATTCCACCCCTGGCAGTGAGGGAGAGAAACAGATACTCAACTTAACATGAAACTCCTTTTGGCTTCGACTTCATTTTAAACAAAGTAAATCAAACCATCAGACACAATCCTACCTGACACACAACACAGACTGCAAATATTTACACTGGCCAAAATAGAAAGCCAGAACAGCCCTCCTTTTTATAATGTAATAACACAGTAATAAGTAAGTAATAAGTGAGTACTAATCATGGGATTATGAAATGGAGCTTTTGTTAAACAAAGCAAGGAGCACACCAGCTAGTGTTGAATAGTTATACACAACATAGAAATGTTTGGAAATAAGTACACTCGTAAATGCAGCATGCTGGAAAATAAAGCTGCCTCTTTTTGGCGAGCTCATTTCAAACAAGAAAACATGCCATTGTTTCCAGTTCATTCGTATGCACACACATTTACACAGACACAGCACAAGCACAAACACGAGGCTTCCAAATTAAAACACAGACATAACGAAACACCAACAGTGCTCTGCTTTTCACAGCAAACCTGCGCCCATCACATGTTTGTACATCAATACAGAATTAATAAGGAATGACATTTTACAGCTCTGAGATTCTGACAAACTTCCAACATGTGATGTTTATCAGTACGAGATGTTGCAATGTTGACAGTTGTGTGCAATGAGACGTGGTTAAGGCTGGCGTTCGAAGGGTTGTCAGTAGGGACATTGATACCTTGGAGTAGGGGGAGTGATAGACCCTTCACCTTCGGTTCCATGGCGTACTGGTTAACACTCTGAATCTAGTGAGTTGAGTTCAAATCTGAGTGAACCTGAGGTTTTACCTTCTATTCAAAATAAATAAATATATCAAGTGAATTTGCCATTAATGTTTGTGTAACTGAAGCGTGTGATCGAACATGTGAGATGAATGCAGATTTCCATGTCTGAGGTGGAAATGCATGTTTAGTTTCATTTGCAGGAATGTCCCGTGGTTAGTTTTGGAGTGGTGCATGGTATGGGAAATACATTACCCTGCTGAAAGCCTCTGCTGCAGGTTTGAAGTGACGCGGGGCACCGTGGCTTAGATGCTCAAAGCCTGACTGACGTAACCTAGAGCAGAAAATGTCTGTTTCTTGGTCTCAAACAGTACTACCTGAAGTGAGACTGACCAAACTACTGTAGTTTTACCAATGGATAATCCTAGCGTGCATATATTCAAGGAAATATAAGATTATAAATAATCAGCAAATCATTTTATTAAAACAGAGACATTTTATTTGGTAA
>NW_024473514.1:0-1000 GCF_017654505.1 Polyodon spathula | reverse complement strand
CTGTCATATCATAAAATGGACATTAACAAAATAAGTCTTCTGAAATAAAGAGGCAATTCTACATGTTGAACTACACAAGATAATGAACAGTGCATGGTCCTCAAATGTAAGGAAAACATTTACACCACTCCTATTCTACCCTCTACTAGAACCCCAAAAATGACGTGCCTGACAGAACCAGGTCCTGTAACTGACGTCCCTGCTGTGAAAAATGCATGGAAGTGAACACAGCGCAAGCTGAAGCACTCACACAGTTAAGTGTCTGCAGAGTTTGTAATGTTTTCTTGAAAGGAATCTACTCCCCGGATATTCACAGGTACTGCTGCATCAATCCTTTAGAGAACAGATGAAGCGAGGCACCACGTTACATCCTTCTGTGTAGCCCACTTCCAGCCCCCATGGATGCACAACACTGAGGAGGTCCTCTGTGAGGGCCAGTATGGTTTCTTCAGCTCTGCCAGGGGAACACTTGCCTTCATACATAACAATGCAGTACTCATTTACTGCCAGTTCACTGCTTTTGAATGGATACTTTGCCATAGCTGTTGCTTGATCCACAATGCCAAACACACTGACCACTTTCCAGTCAGGATGAATTTCTTCCAGAAATGGACCTACTGTGCTGACCTCCAGTTCAGTGTTGCTAAGCGTTCTAGCATAGTGAATGCTGTGCATGTTTGAGGTTTTCTTTGGACAGTTCTGTTCCCACCTGTTTGCCCATTCATCTTGTGCCTTCTTTACCACATGCTTTGTATATAAATGATGCACACATTTGGGCATGCTTCTTTTACCACCTTAGTAAATTCTTCTGCTGTGTTGACAACAGCATGCTTTTGCAGAATGCGCCTCCAAACTGCATGCTTTACTTTACCTGCAACTCCATCAACTGGCCCTTTGCCGTGTGCTGTGGCAAAAAAAGCTCCAATCAGCTCGATGCAGACTACAGCGTACATTGCTCGGCATGGTAAGGGTGGACAAAATTAATCTGTTTTTAATTTGG
>NW_024473513.1:0-530 GCF_017654505.1 Polyodon spathula | reverse complement strand
CTAGCAGCACCATCAGAAAAGAGGTGCAATTTAGAGATGTTGGCTGAAGTTGAGGCTTCATCAAGAATAGCCCGATTGGAGCAAACAACTGCAAATGTGTCATGTTGCCGTTCATCACTGAGCACAGCATAAGAAGCACTAACAGACTGAGCTGTGAGAACTGCTGGAAACAGAGTCCCTCCTTCTGTTATCCACTGAGCTGACATTATCTCAGCTTGCTGCTTTATAGTGAAGTGTTCTGAGAAACCTTGCTGAAGTATAGCTTCACATTCATTCCAATTCATCTTCAGTGTCTTGATTTGGTGAAGCTGCACCTTGGCAATAAAACTGTGGCTGCGCAGAATGGTGCGCTGGGTTTGAGCTCCTCCTTGGCACCCTGTAATGTTGACTCAAGCAGTTCCTTTTTATTGTTACCCATCTATTGGTAGTAGTGTACAATTGTATCTTCATTACCATTGCCTTGTATTAGCTGATTGACAGAACAAACAAGGCCTTGGCATGTATCACACTGGCCAAGGCAGCATTTCCTC
>NW_024473512.1:0-4000 GCF_017654505.1 Polyodon spathula | reverse complement strand
AACAGGATTGATCCAGTGAGACAATTATATCTGTACCTGTTAAATCTGTATGTAATAAAAATGATATATATACACAGCACTCTGAATTTACAGGACTGAGCCCGAATGACAGTAATAAAACTGCCATTAGGACAAGGAGACGTCACATCTGGAACGGCTGGACTTTGCTTCCTTAGCTTATTCTGTTTAAATGAGAAATTGAGGCCTCACTCTTCTGACCAGCTATTTATAGCAAGTTTGAACACATTATTATTGAAGCTAAACCTAAACGTTGCTGAAATCAGAACGAAAAGGGATTAGATTTTACTACTTGTTGTCAGAAAAAAAAACAGTGGGACACTGCTCCTTTAATTAGCAGCACACAATGACAGCTTGAGCTCACACGACTGCACAGGGGTTTGGATCCAGACCCATTTCTTATATTGTTCAATTGAAACCACGGTTTGGAAAGATAAGCAGGGACTAAACATAAGAACATAAGAACATAAGAAAGTTTACAAACGAGAGGAGGCCATTCGGCCCATCTTGCTCGTTTGGTTGTTAGTAGCTTATTGATCCCAAAATCTCATCAAGCAGCTTCTTGAAGGATCCCAGGGTGTCAGCTTCAACAACATTACTGGGGAGTTGATTCCAGACCCTCACAATTCTCTGTGTAAAAAAGTGTCTCCTATTTTCTGTTCTGAATGCCCCTTTTTCTAAACTCCATTTGTGACCCCTGGTCCTTGTTTCTTTTTTCAGGCTGAAAAAGTCCCTTGGGTCGACACTGTCAATACCTTTTAGAATTTTGAATGCTTGAATTAGGTCGCCACGTAGTCTTCTTTGTTCAAGACTGAACAGATTCAATTCTTTTAGCCTGTCTGCATATGACATGCCTTTTAAGCCCGGAATAATTCTGGTCGCTCTTCTTTGCACTCTTTCTAGAGCAGCAATATCTTTTTTATAGCGAGGTGACCAGAACTGCACACAATATTCAAGATGAGGTCTTACAAGTGCATTGTACAGTTTTAACATTACTTCCCTTGATTTAAATTCAACACTTTTCACAATGTATCCGAGCATCTTGTTAGCCTTTTTTATAGCTTCCCCACATTGCCTAGATGAAGACATTTCTGAGTCAACAAAAACTCCTAGGTCTTTTTCATAGATTCCTTCTCCAATTTCAATATCTCCCATATGATATTTATAATGTACATTTTTATTTCCTGCGTGCAGTACCTTACACTTTTCTCTATTAAATGTCATTTGCCATGTGTCTGCCCAGTTCTGAATCTTGTCTAGATCATTTTGAATGACCTTTGCTGCTGCAACAGTGTTTGCCACTCCTCCTACTTTTGTGTCATCTGCAAATTTAACAAGTTTGCTTACTATACCAGAATCTAAATCATTAATGTAGATTAGGAATAGCAGAGGACCTAATACTGATCCCTGTGGTACACCGCTGGTTACCACACTCCATTCTGAGGTTTTTCCTCTAATCAGTACTTTCTGTTTTCTACATGTTAACCACTCCCTAATCCATGTACATGTGTTTCCTTGAATCCCAACTGCGTTCAGTTTGAGAATTAATCTTTTGTGCGGGACTTTGTCAAAAGCTTTCTGGAAATCTAAATAAACCATGTCATATGCTTTGCAATTATCCATTATCGATGTTGCATCCTCAAAAAAATCAAGCAAGTTAGTTAGGCACGATCTCCCTTTCCTAAAACCATGTTGACTGTCTCCCAGTACTCTGTTACCATATAGGTAATTTTCCATTTTGGATCTTATTATAGTTTCCATAAGTTTGCATATAATAGAAGTCAGGCTTACTGGTCTGTAGTTACCTGGTTCAGTTTTGTTTCCCTTTTTGTGGATCGGTATTACGTTTGCAATTTTCCAGTCTGTCGGTACCACCCCTGTGTCAAGAGACTGCTGCATGATCTTGGTTAGCGGTTTGTAAATTACTTCTTTAATTTCTTTGAGTACTACTGGGAGGATCTCATCCGGCCCAGGGGATTTGTTTATTTTAAGAGCTCCTAGTCCCTTTAACACTTCTGCCTCAGTTATGCTAAAGTTATTTAAAACTGGATAGGAACTGGATGACATGTGGGGCATGTTGTCAGTATCTTCCTTTGTAAAAACTTGTGAAAAGTAATCATTTAACATATTTGCTATTTTTTTTTCTTCCTCTACGATTTTGCCATTTGTATCTCTTAAACATTTAATCTCCTCTTTGAATGTTCTCTTGCTGTTGTAATATTGGAAAAACATTTTGGAATTGGTTTTAGCTCCCTTAGCAATGTTCATTTCTATTTCTCTCTTGGCCTTTCTAACTTCCTTTTTGACTTGCGTTTGCAGTTCTGTGTACTCTTTCTGCGTACTTTCTTTTTGGTCCTTTTTTAATGCTCTGTAAAGTGCCTTTTTTCGCTGAATATTTTTTTTAATTGATCTATTAAACCATTTTGGCAATTTAGTTTTACATTTAGATTTGTCTACTTTAGGGATGTAATTGTTTTGCGCCTCTAGTACTACATTTTTGAAGAACAACCATCCTTCTTCTGTGGGTGTTTTCTCTATTTTACTCCAATCTACTTCTGTTAGTCTCTGTTTCATGCCTTCATAGTTTGCTTTTCTAAAATTGTAAACCTTAACTTTAGTCTTTACTTTTGGGGATTTAAAAAACACTTCAAATGAGACCATGTTGTGGTCTGAGTTTGCCAGTGGTTCTCTGACCTCTGTTTTAGTTATTCTATCTTCGTTATTTGAAAAGACTAAATCAAGGCATGCCTCCCCTCTAGTTGGTGCCTTCACAAATTGTGTTAGGAAGCAGTCATTTGTCATTTCCACCATTTCTATTTCATCCTTCGCGCTACCCACCGGGTTTTCCCATTTTATTTGGGGGAAGTTGAAATCCCCCATTAGTATGGCTTCTCCTTTGCTACACACATTTCTAATGTCATTGTATAACAGATTATTTTGCTCACCGTCTGAATCTGGCGGTCTATAGCATGCTCCTATTATTATGCCCTTTGAATTTTTGTCTGTTATTCTGACCCATATTGATTCGGTTTTATTTTCTTTGTCCAGGTTTAACTCAAGCATATTCGTCTTTCATAAGAGCTTAAAATAAATGATAGAGATTTGAGATGATTATTCAGAAATATACTCAATTATGTTACAACTATTCTGTCTGAAATATATCTGTAACATTTATGCAATGTCTTTGTGGGTTTTTGATTAATTTAATTTGCTAACAGACTGTTGTGATTTGTTTATAACTGTGATAAGCGATCGCTCTGTTTGCCGTATATTTTCTTTCTGTAAGAGGAGTGTCCTTGTGATCCCATATAGAAAGCGACGAAACAGGTCGCCCTCCTTAATATAAACCGATAAAGAATAAGTACCCGCAACCCCCCAGGTGATTTACTGCAGCGTCAGGCATTGCAGGTTCAGGAGTGCACTGCAGTATTTAGAAAGCACATCTGCGTGAGTCAGGATGGCCGAGCGGTGTAAGGCGCTGCATTCAGGTCGCAGTCTTTCTGGAGGCGTTGGTTTGAATCCCACTTCTGACAAATCTGTTTTGTTCATTTATTTCTTAAACATCCACTAAATGCTTGGTAATTTGAATGCATGTAATTGTCTTTGCATTACTTTGAATGTGTATTGTTCAGTTTAACATGAAAAAAACTTTACCTGTGTGGCTGGTTAGCTCAGCTGGTTAGAGCATGGTGCTAATAACGCCAAGGTCACGGGTTCGATCCTCGTACGGGCCATAACTTTCCTTCTTTAAATAAACCACACCCGCAGTAATGCTGTAGATGGCAGTACAGGCTAAATAGTGAACCGAAGTCAACTGCCTTTGTTGAACTCTATCAGAGTTGTGCAAGGCAACCACACATGTGAAAATGTAAATACAACATCCTTTCTGTCAACATTTGTAATAATGAATACATTTGTATTCATGTAAACCCCCCCTACCAGGGTTGTCATGTTTTGTTCTCTTTCTTTGAACACACTCACA
>NW_024473511.1:0-22172 GCF_017654505.1 Polyodon spathula | reverse complement strand
AAGTTGGGCAGTAAAATCATGGGCATGCAACAGTATCTACTATACAGGACAATGATTGTTAAATGAAGCTAAAACTGCAAACACGTTAGAAATGCAAAGAAACTTCAAGCCATTTATACTTATTCTCAAATAAGACAACTTCCATTGCTAAAAAAGACCTCCCGTTTTTGCTTCTCTGAAGACACGCAATGGAGGGCGCACTGGAGTTTTTCAGTCTGGGGAATATTACAAATTAACAGACGGTACTTTAAAATACGCATGTAGGGCGGGAGTCTGTTTACCAAAAAACTGTCACACTGTATTTATATCTGTAATGCCTAGGCAATAAATGTGTACATACAAATCTACCATTTGAGCTAAATCCCCTGCAAGTGTGTCTCCTATTCTCAGAGGTTATATCGCATCTTGATACGAGTCATTTATATTGGATTTTTTTTTTCCTTTGACAATGTAATCTGCCATTTGCAAATTTAGAAAGCGCGTCTGTACAAGAACAGAGCCAATCAACCTGCTATTTCGCTTTCCTTTCACTACTGTATTCTAGTGTGCTTGTTCAGAATATGCGTGAATCCTGGAAACGTCTTGATAATATGTGAACAAAGCCAGCAGTCACTCTATTGATCACCCTGTGGATTAATCGCTATTGGAACACAGATGATTGTGTTAAACACGGTAATAGACTTTCAATGTACACGTTTTAACACGGTAATAGACTTTCAATGTACACGTTTTAGCGCTAAACGTTTGTTGAGACAGTTCAAGCGCTGAGCTTTCAGGCAGCCTGTAGCAGTTTTTACTCGTTTCCTGGATGTTTGCCTTTTGGTCTTAAACGTTTCTCATTATATACAGGCTTCAATCAACGTCAAGCCGAAATAGCTCAGTTGGGAGAGCGTTAGACTGAAGATCTAAAGGTCCCTGGTTCGATCCCGGGTTTCGGCAAAAAAGGATTATTTTTGTATTAATATAAACTAGAAACAGAGCACGTTCTTCAGTGTAATTGGAGGAAAACAACGTATTACAGGACCATTTTCCAATGTCATTAAGAAATGCAAAAAGCATCATCCCTGAGAGGATCGAGTGTGTACTGCAGTATTTACAAGAATTTTACTTTTGCATTACTTTGAATGTGTCATTGTTCAGTTTAACATGAGAAAAGGTTCATGCGTGTGGCCGGTTAGCTCAGTTGGTTAGAGCGTGGTGCTAATAACGCCAAGGTCGCGGGTTCGATCCCCGTACGGGCCATGACTTTTCTTCTTCAAATAAACCACACCCGCAGTAATGCTGTAGATGGCAGTATAGGCTAAACAATGAACTGTGAAACTCTCTCAGATTTGTACGAGGCAATCACACGTGGGAAAATGTAAGTAGTTGTAAATGTAAATGGTTTTCAAACGGGGGTACTCGAGCGCTCCTCAGGGGGTACATGAGAAATGTCCTGTAATGGACAGCGCATTTGTATTTATTTATTTATTACCACAATGTAGTACTTTGCGACTTAGCAATTACATTAGCAATGTTAAATCTCCTTTCAAATAAAACCACAGCCGTACTGGTGCGCGTCTCCTTTGTTGGGCGAGGTTAACTATAAACACCCAAGCGGCTGCTGACAGTGAGGAGCGCTGAGCGCACACAGGGCTCAATTACACAGTCAAACAGCAGCGCGGTGGACTGCAGTCTGTAGACTAAAAAGAAAAATAATAATCATTGCATGATGTTGCTTCTTTTAAAAATGTGTAGTATTTACTAGGTACGTTTGCTTTCTGGAGTTTAAATGTTATGTGTTTGTAGTTTAGTTTAATGAGTTCAGTGTTTTATCTAAGTTTATGTTTTTAAATAACAGTATTATTCAGTTTAGCAGCAGCTCTGCCGCCCTGCTGAGACAGTGAAATCACTGCGCTGGAGCTGGAGCGACACGACTGTGTGATCTTTACTTGATGTGTTTTTTGACTAATTCGTTGAAGAACTCCTTTGTCGAGTAATTGCATTAGCCTGCGCATGCACGCCGCTAATTATTAGACTAATAACAGGGAAAGCACGGTATTATTATTATTACAAAAATGGAATGGCAGATTTGAAAAAAAAATGTAATAATAATCAATCCCTGACTCCTGGATTGGGAAGTGTCTGAAATTGAATTCCTTACTCCAGACCTGTTGAGTGTGTTCATAAACACCCGTCTGGCAGCTGATTAACATGAACAGACCACTGCACTAAACACTAACATGGAAGCATTTTGCTAAAAGTCATTTTTGACTGCATGATATAAATGTCACCTTTCTACTTTAATCAAATTTAGTTTTTGGAAATATTCGCTTCAAAACAATGTGCTTATTCTGGCTGGATTCGATACTGCACAAGACACGCACAGCATTTTAAATGTGCAGCTCAAGCGTTAAACCAGAACATTCGAGTTAAACAAATAAAATAAAAAAACACGCATATTTAATGTGTTATTCAATATTCACATAGTTCTGCATGCTACCAGATTTTATTAAAATATGCCTGTATTTGTAAATTTTAAATAGTTTTTTTATGCAAAATGCCTCGTCTGTTTCCTCTCTACACTTCTACATTTGTTGGAAAAAATGCACTACTTTTGTTGAGAATTGCTTTCTGATTATGTTTTAAACTCTAGTTTTGCTTTCAAAAGTATAACCTGTTTTTGGACTTGTTTTGCCACTTATTGGTCTGGATTTTGAAATAATGTTAGCGTTTTTAGTTTTAATTGTATTTTATTTAAATTAGTTTAACAGCAGTTTTCCATGATCAGTAATTGGCTGAATTCTAGCCCCTTCCCTGTGCTTCTGAGCCAGCAAGTCGAGTCCTGTTTGTAGCAATTCACATGCTCCATAAAGTGGGTGTAAGTTTCACCCACCTGTCCCTTTTATTAGGGTCAGTAGCCTGGCCAGGTTAAAATTCAAATTCCCATAGTTCCGAACTATCACCCTCTCCCCCCATTGGCTCATTCACATATCCACTCCTCCAATCTCAGAGCTCCTAGGAAGCCAAAACACTGTTATTAAAGCTGGCTGGCTAGGGCTGGAGAGGACTCCCGTTTCTCTTGAGGAATTCATTTTACAAATAACAGCATATTACTTAACTACAGTGTAACTTTAACTTTATTTTAGATAAATACATACAGGTGCATCCATTTACTCTTTTGTTAAAATCTTGTACTTTGTCTACACTTTTCTTTTTTTGTCTACACTGTTACTTGTTTAGGTTTAGTTGCTGTTCAAGGTCTGTTTAGGGTTTGTTTTTGTTAGTGTGTTCAGTCTCCACTTTGTTCCTGATCCTCTTGATATTTTCCAAACGGCTGTTCACCATTCAACCCGATACTACTCAACAGACTCACCATTTTCTACTATCGCTATTTTTTCATCAACCTTCATCCATCATCATCAGTAATGAATCCATTACAAGTTTTTTTTCCAAAAGGGCGCCATTATTGCTTTACAATTACAATGTTACAGACTTAAAAAACACCAGAGTTCGCAGCAGCGTAATTAAGGTTTGTATATTTCGTTGCACCTCAGTGTCAGTAACCAGGGCCCTTATAGCAGGATGGCAGTTAATGATCTGATCTATAGTCACATGTACATGTTTCAAGAGATCACACCGTGATACCTAATTTTTGAAGGTGAGACAGGCGTTGTTTTCAGAATAGGAGGTGCTTCAGAGACTGGAGGGGTGACTCTCGGACTCGTGGAATCGCGTAAACTTCTGGAAATTCTACGCTGCCTTTTAGACTTTGAATCCCCGATAGCGGCTGTGTCGTCCTCAGAAGACGAATCGCTGATCACTATAACAGGAGTTCTTGTGGGTCGTTCTAAAATGAAAATAGACCAGAATATGCTGTCAGAACAACATACATTAACATAAGCATAATGAAATATGTAACATTCTTTTTTTTTTTTTTTTTTTTTTTTTTTTTAAGTGCGTCATTTTAAATAGTTACTTACTTTTGAGTGGTCTTTTTTCAGATATTGACGGTTTGTGGTTGTTTTCCTTTACATGGAAGCCCTCAGATGTAGTTGCTGCGTAGTTCCTTTTGGTTTCTTCAGGACTTTCTAAAGTAATAATAATTATATAAAGGGGTAAATGTGACTGTTTTATTAACCTAAAATATTTAATTATACATGATCAAGCATATTTTATTAATCTATAAAACAAATACTGTTCATACTTTTTGACACTTCAATGGCCAAAGGCAGGTCCTCGAAAGGTATCTTTAAATACTCTTCCAGCTGTTCAGGGTCCTCAAAAAAATCAGAATCTAAAACAGAATGAAACAGGTATATTTTAAAAAATGAAATAATAATAATAACAATAATTAAAAAAATAAATAAATAAATAAAAAAAAAAAATTAAACGTAATAATTATATGTAATTACATATCTATATTTGTTAATAATAAAAAAAAAAAAATATATATATATATATATATATATATATATATATATATATATATATATATATATATATATATATATATAATATAAAAATAATAATAAACTTTAATAATTTATACATACCTTCATATCCTATTATATGGGTTAATAATAAAAACAAAAATAAATAAAAATAAGTAATAACTTTAAATAATGTAAACAACTATAATAATTATACTCACGTTCAGACTTATCCGCAGTCTCGGCATCAGTGTTTGAAAGATCCTCCGGAACAGACTGCTGTGTTGGGAATTCAGCATGTATCTGATCTCCGGAGGGTCCCGCTGGAATTTAAACTCTGCGTGAACACATTGAGGGAAAAAAACAAAACCGCGCTATTCAGGTATGACGCTGGTGTGTGACGTACCCGCGCCGCTTCGAGCTTCAAGAACCCAAGATGATGTCAAAGGACTCATAGGGGGTGCTGGACGCCGTCCTGCTCAAACACTTCCTCGTTATGCGAAATTAAATGCTCTTCTATAAGCTCCTCGATATCTATAAAATATGAAAAATATATAATAATAATAATACTTAACTAAAATGCCAAATGTTAAGTATGTATTTATATCTCAGAGTTACAGACCTAACGCATCGTAAAACCGCTACGGACTTCATTTCACACGTTAAAACACCTATTACCCTAAACGTCGCAAAATAGGTTTCCATGCAAACATTTTCTAAACATAGGGTTTACGCACAGAGTTAAAATGCATTTCAGACATTACAATTCTAAACATAGAGGTACGTACCTTGCAATAGTTCGCTGTTTGTTTCGGTGTCCATTTTATAGCGAAAGTGCGTGTGTATATTTCTTTCTTGATGGGCCAAGACCTGTCTTCCCTCAGTCCCAAAATAGTCATTATATATTCTGTAAGGCTAAGGGGAGGGTCCTCAAAACATAATCAGCTAGAGATAACCACATGTTTCCAAAACGTAGCAACATTGGCAACCCGGGCCTACGAAATAACGCTTAGTCATAGGGTGTGATGTACATAAGTTATAAATCTTATTGAAGTTCGCTGTATATTCCTGTGGAGAAATTTCCCTTGTCCGCAGAGGCATAGCGCCCCCTGTTGGACATGAACCAAACAACACTGAATACAATTACCAATGAAAGTACACATTTATTCCTTCTATCACGGTATTAACTTTAAACTGGAGCATTTAGCATGAAGCATATTGGTGATGCAAGAGGAGAATTAGCGAGTCGTTATTCAATTATGATGATGATAAAAAGACTTACAAGTACGTTTACAAGTAATTTGGACCTGGCTACATTGGAAAATGATATATACCGCATATATATATATATATATATATATATATATATATATATATATATATATATATATATATATATATATATATATATTGTGTATATATATATACCCTAATCATTATGGGAGACTTTAAAAGCATAAGTAATATTTTGCATTGTTATGCTATAAGATGACTCCGTGTTTAATGTATGCCTCTTTTCATTATATATTCTGTAAGGCTGAGAGCATGGTTATCGTAACCCGAGGGACAGGGTCAGTTAAAAAAAATCAATTTGAGATAACCACATGTTTTCCAAAACATTCCGCAATCTTGACTCTAGATCCCGAAATAACGCAGTCACAGGGCGGGTGTACATAAGTCGTAAATCTTTTTTGAAGCATGCTGTATATTTAAGTAGAGAAATTTCCCCTGTCCGTAGAGGCCTAGCGCCGCCTGCTGGATATGAACAAGGCAAACCCTGAATGCAATACTAGGAAATTAAGTATTTCTTCTATCACAGTATTAACTTTAAACTGTAGCACATAGCATGAAGCATATGGGTAAAACAAGAAGAGAATTAGCGAGTCGTTATTCAATTCTGATGGTGATAAAAAAAAAAGACTTACACGTACGTTTAAAAGTCATTTGTGCCTTGCTGCGTTGGCTATGAAGCCCGCGTAGTTAAGCTTTAAAGTTATTCCTTGTTTAATTGTTGTACACTTATTAAAATATCAACACTCCCTGTAAAATACAGGGTACTAAACTATGTTTAGAATACGTGAGATTTGCCATTTCAGAGGCATCATTCTAATTAAATAAGGTTTTGCTTTCAGAACTCGAATCTACGTGTAAACCGTCATGAAAATTATTTCTCCCACGTTTTTTGGGAGAAATATTTTTTTTTTATTATTTTTTTTTTTTATTATTTATTTTTTTTTTTTTTCTAAAAATATAACTTATAAAGGAGGTTATTACTTTGTGGTGTGCATACATTATGTTAAAATATAACGCCGGTGCACGTTCTTCCAATCTTTTTGAAAGTTTTTTGTGTGTGTGTGTGTGTGTGTGTGTGTGTGTGTGTGTGTATGTATATATATATATATATATATATATATATATATATATATATATATATATATATATATATATATATATATATAAATTAGAGAAATTTCCCTGGCCATAGGATTCGCTCCAAAAAGAGTGCTTTGTGCGCATGTGGGATAAAGGACCCGCCCCCCTATTTAAGAACATAAGAACATAAGAACATAAGAAAGTTTACAAACGAGAGGAGGCCATTCGGCCCATCTTGCTCGTTTGGTTGTTAGTAGCTTATTGATCCCAAAATCTCATCAAGCAGCTTCTTGAAGGATCCCAGGGTGTCAGCTTCAACAACATTACTGGGGAGTTGATTCCAGACCCTCACAATTCTCTGTGTAAAAAAGTGTCTCCTATTTTCTGTTCTGAATGCCCCTTTTTCTAAACTCCATTTGTGACCCCTGGTCCTTGTTTCTTTTTTCAGGCTGAAAAAGTCCCTTGGGTCGACACTGTCAATACCTTTTAGAATTTTGAATGCTTGAATTAGGTCGCCACGTAGTCTTCTTTGTTCAAGACTGAACAGATTCAATTCTTTTAGCCTGTCTGCATATGACATGCCTTTTAAGCCCGGAATAATTCTGGTCGCTCTTCTTTGCACTCTTTCTAGAGCAGCAATATCTTTTTTATAGCGAGGTGACCAGAACTGCACACAATATTCAAGATGAGGTCTTACTAAGTGCATTGTACAGTTTTAACATTACTTCCCTTGATTTAAATTCAACACTTTTCACAATGTATCCGAGCATCTTGTTAGCCTTTTTTATAGCTTCCCCACATTGCCTAGATGAAGACATTTCTGAGTCAACAAAAACTCCTAGGTCTTTTTCATAGATTCCTTCTCCAATTTCAATATCTCCCATATGATATTTATAATGTACATTTTTATTTCCTGCGTGCAGACCTTACACTTTTCTCTATTAAATGTCATTTGCCATGTGTCGCTGAAAGCGCTAAAGATCATTTGCCTGTTAATAATTTGAAGGGGGAGGCTGTATAGAGAGTGAGACAGGTGGAAGATATTATGCAAGACTCTGCGCATATTTATTTGGCTTTTGAAAGTGGTAAGGAAGCACTTTTCAGAAAAATGTACTCTGTTAGGTGTCTTGTTTGTTTATAAATTTGTCATGTGTTTGCTTTGTGATACACTAATTTAAAACTTTTTTCCTGTTTCAACTATAGGACTCTGTATGTAAAATAAAATGTGCTCTGTTACATTTTGTTTTGTTAATGAATAACGGGGCGAGCTTATCTTTTTTATAAATATGTCATGCTCTGTTTTAACTTTTTCCTGTTTCAACTATAGGATTCTGTATGTAAAATAAAATGTGCTCTATTACATTTTGTTTTGTTAATCAAAAACGATGGCACCCTTTTCAGAAATTGTACTGTTTCTCCTCAGCGACGGAACCCCCCTATTGTATATTCTGGGTCAGGAAGAGCTGGAACCTCTTTTGTGTTAACAATACTAATTCATGTTTCTCTTTCCGGTTCGCGAGCCTCTTTGTATGTCGGGTATCCTCAGAGACGGTGCCCCTCTCGTATGTCGGGTCACCTCAAAGACAGTGGCCCCCCTCCTGCTTATTGTGTCTATCGATCAAGTAAATGTTGGGCCTTGAAGAGGCGGAACCCCTCTCTCCATGTGTATATGTTTACTAACTCTGTCAATAAACACTATCAGGGCCCATAGCTCCGCCCCGTGAACATGCATTTAAAAAGAGACAGAGTATTGGAATTGGAAATCGTAACTGGTGAGAAAACTACTTGTGATCAAACTGAGCAGAAAGGTTTTATACTTTGCATGATATATTTGGGAGAAAAGAAAATGGATCAGCTCTGATTTGCAGGCCTATGAAGTTGTCAGAAGTGTGTTTGATTCTCTGCTTTAAAAGTAAATAAAAGAAAACAATGTTGATTTGCTTTTATAATGTTCATTATTTGAAATGTGGGCATAAAAACAATTACAGTGGTCATGAATCGTCTCGGGTTAATAACATGGAAAGCAGCTATGCTCACCAGTATACCACCAACGGGTGAAAACTGGTAGTAATGACACCGAAGATGGATTCTCTCAGTGCTTCTCTGCTGAATGTGCAATGGCACAAAGGGGATTTGCTCATCTAATGACGTGGCAGAATGCAATAGTGTATTGGGTTAATGTACCAACAAAAATAAACACGAAAAACATGTATTTATTTATGAATAAACTCTCCTGCATATACGATGGGACCAGGGACCTTAGATCGTCAATCTAATGATCAGCCAACCCTAGGGAGATTTTGTCTTGACCAAGGATTAATATAACATCCCACTGGGGGTCGAACAGAAGGCTTTTTGAATGTAAAGCAGACGTGATAACCACTACACTATGGAACCTAGACGAAACTGTAGCGGTGCAGGTAACACGTGTTTGGTTTTTTCGTGCACTCATGTGTAGTCTAAAACAATCCGACTCACAGTATGATGTTCTATCAGATGGTGGTTTAATTTTAAATGTTTGATTTTGCAGCGCATGCAATTTCAACGCCAGTTTTTTTTTTTTTTTTTTTTTTTTTCTGTGGCAGGACTAACAATAGGACGATATCACCCCTTAGAATGTGATTAATCAACGCCAGTTTTTTTTTTTTTTTTTTTTGTGGCAGGACTAACAACAGGACGATATCACCCCTTAGAATGTGATTAATCATACAACTCACGCTTACCATCCATATTCGCAGTTTTCCCGACAGCGCATTATCAATGCATGATCCCAAATGAACTCCTTCGTTTAATGAGACTTAATGTACTGACTATTAACACTTCACAGATCATTAACTCACAGTGAAACTCTAAAAGTGATGCTTTTAAAAGTATTCACCAGTTTGAACAAAGAAACAAATTGCGGGTGTAAGTCAAAGTATTTGTGGAATGTATTACGCTTTATTCCAATCTTAAAAGAAAAAACGGACGCATTCAAAAAACTAATTGCGTTGGCCGGGAATCGAACCCGGGTCAACTGCTTGGAAGGCAGCTATGCTCACCACTATACCACCAACGCCTCAGTTTCCAAAAAACGATGGATTGCTGGTAAGTGCTCAATCATGTGACAACTATCACAGTCACCAAGGGTTCTGCCCTCTTAAAATAGCACTGCAGTCTGTGCTTTATACAACACTCTTCGTTTTGGTAACTCATTTGATTGTCAGGGTTAGGGTTCGGTTAGGGTGAATGCTTTTCCTTTCTCACAGAGCTGCTCCTCAAGATCTTTAGAGAGCTCAACAGCAACTGCAGTGTCAATAATAAAAACCTCTGCGTTCGAGGCTTCATTTAACTTTACTGTATTATTAGAAGAAACTTGCCCACAGGCAAGTCCAATGTATTTGCTGTAGTGGGTAGCATTTTCTTATTGCTTGTTCAGTAGCTTTGCGCAGTGGCAGTATCATAGCTCATGAGGTTTGTCCGAGGCGTGATTATTGCTAATTGAAAACTTTAACCAATACCCCGCTGTGGTGACTTGAAATATAGTCATTGCTGGCAATTTTTGACAGTCTCACAGACTCTGCTATCATCTAGTTGAAAGAAAAGAACCAATGTTGATGCTATGAAGCTTCCAATTTTAATAGGAACAGATAAAATCAACTTCCTTCCTACTAATTTATTTCTAGTGCCACAAACATCACAGATATTACTGGTTGTACTTGATATTGCTTTAGTTCATTTCTTTTTAAATAATGTTAATTGTGGCACCTTATGTGGTTTATTTAAAGAAGTGAAGTCATGGCCCAAACACAAGCACCACGCTCTAACCAACTGAGCTAACCGGCCACACACAATCAAAACTTTTATCATGTTAAACTGAACAATGACACATTCAAAGTAATGGAAAGGCATAATTACAAGCATTCAAATTACCAAGCATTTGGTGGATGTTTTAAGAAATAAATGAACAAAACTGATTTATCAGAAGTGGGACTCAAACCCACACCTCCAGAGAGACTGCAACCTGAACGCAGCGCCTGAGACCACTCAACCATCCTGACTTACAAAGACCAGCTTTCTAAATACTGCACTACACTCCTGAACCTGCAATGCCTGAGGCTGCAGTAAATCACCTGGGGGTGCTTGTACTTATTCTTTTTCAGTTTATATTAAGGAGGGTGACCTGTTTCGTCACTTTCTGTTTGGGATCACAAGGACACTTCTCTTAAACAAAGAAAATATATGGCAAACAGAGTGATCTCTACACAGTTAGAAACAAATCAAAACAGTCTGTTAGCAAATTAACTTAATCAAAAAAACACAAACGCATTACAGTTATATATTATATTATATTATGTTACAGATATATTTCAGACAGAACAGTAATAATTGAGTATATTTCTAAACAATCTGCTAGTAACAGACATCATCTCAAAGCTCTATCATTTATTTTAAGCCCTTATGAAAGACAAGTATGCTTGCGCATTATAGCACAGCAAACATGATAATCCTAGCTCTTCATTTAATCCTTCAATTTGTACCGTATGGAGATAGAAGATCCCTTTGGATTCACATTGTGATAGTTCTTGATCAAGATTACCACCTCAGCCAGCTTGAAATATT
This sequence comes from Polyodon spathula, assembly GCF_017654505.1. Classification (NCBI taxonomy): domain Eukaryota; kingdom Metazoa; phylum Chordata; class Actinopteri; order Acipenseriformes; family Polyodontidae; genus Polyodon; species Polyodon spathula. Next base: position 10,785 of record NW_024473511.1, on the reverse strand, counting down.
TTTTGTATGCCACAGAATTTAAGATCTGAAACTGAATGTTTGGCATCTACAAAATGTCTAGATAGTGGTGAATGAATATCTTTTCTCCCAATGTAACTTTTATACTCGCTCATTAATGCGCAATCTTAACTGTCTAGTAATTTTACCAACATATTGCAAGTGGAAAGGACAAGAAATCAAATAAATGACATGAGTTGAAGCACATGTATTAAATTAAACAAAGACTTATTTCAGTAACCCCGAGAGCAGCTTTTATTATGAATCTGTTTAGGCAATGAAGTTCTGAACATCAGTTTTATATAGAGCATACTCCATGCCAAAATTATAAATACATACAGGTATAAATAAATAAATGTTGAAATAAGTGCTCAAATAATGTACTGAATAATGAATAAATATCATAATAAATACATATAGTTTCTGTTGAAATAAATATATGAATAAATACATATAGAAATAAATGTTGAAATAAATAAATGAATAAATACATATAGAATTAAACACATACATGTTGAAATAATGAAATACATTTATTTATTTATTCCTGTATTTGTTTATTTTTAATTTTGGCATGGAATATCCATAGTTTTACTAGTCTCGTTTGAACATTAATCGCAAAAGCATCATTGTGGCGGTATTTGTCATTCACAATACAATTGTTGCAATTTATGCAAGCTCTTTTTTCTGTGTTATTCACACCCCCACTCTGGGTGGCGCTACCACGATCACTAATCCTGCATGTGGGTCTCTGCGCCCCTCTTGCACGGGTGGCGCTCTTGCATTGTTTTGAAGGCGGGTCTGCTCCTGCGCAGCCCCTTTTAGAATCTGCAGGGTCTGCGCAGACTCCGAGCCCAGAGCATGCGTGACCTCTGTTGTCAGTTCCGGCTGCGTCCAAGCAGTTTGCCTTCCTTGGCCAGGTTTTGCGCGCAGACTTACGTCATTTGACGCAAAATCGACGTAGGATCCCAAAATCTTGCGCTACTAGAACGCAGCCAAAGACAACAGCCGGCGCAGCGAGCTCTGTGTATCAGAGCGCAGCAGCTATTTACCGCTAGATGCTTTCAAATCTGGCAACACTGGCCAGTGTCACGCAGATTGCAACTGGGAGCATGAGAATAAAAACCATCGCGCTTCACAAATACAACACACACATAAAAACAATGTGCTCCTACCCCACAACAACCCGGCCCTTTCAAAATAATACAGTATAACAGCGTTCTGTAGTTTTAAAACACATTGTACAACTCAATACAGACTCGCTTACCTCCTACCCAACTAACACAAAACGTTTTCCTATCGTTCCTGGAAGGATCCCATTTGGTTGTGACAAACACAACGTCGCTACAACGTTCTTGGAACGTTTCTGGTTAGGCGTAACGTTGTAGGAACGTCACAGTTCAGTGAAAGGGAAACGTTGTGCACGTGTTACACCTCAACCAACACACAACGTCGCTGCAAGGCTCTGTTCACACAACGCTGTGAAAACGTGATATTTATAAAGGTCCTAGGAAGTATTGGTGAAATTATTTTCCAAATTAGGGTGAATGTTTTTAAAAAGCGTGTACAATTATTTAATTTAAAAAAATCTGATAAATTCTTACCATCCGCGGCACCTCTTTTTGGATGCATAGCACTTGAATTACAGACAACTGCATGCAAAGTTCTGCCAATTTTGGGTAATTCCCAGTTAAGCTTTCGGGGGTGGTGTGGGGAGGGGGGGCGATACCCCTATTAATGTGCTGCAAACTCAGTGCAGCACACTCTTAAGATTCCCTCCTAAATAAATACATAAATAATAAAATAATAATAATAATAATAATAATAATAATAATAATAATAATAATAATAATAATAATCTACTACAACACTCTGTTCATGTCCGCGGGTAACAAAGTGCTCGAGTGATATTCTCAGAAGGTGACGGTGACAGGGAAGCAAAAGGAGGAGACAGACAGAGAGAGAAAGAAAATATATATATATATATATATATATATATATATATATATATATATATATATATATATATATATACACACACACACACACACACACACACACACACACACACACACACACACACACACACACACACAGTCAAAAGTTTGAGTACACTTGCTGGAAACTAGGTTTTTTTTTCATAATTTTTTTTGTTTTACATCGTATACGTTTCTGTAAATACTTGAAAATGAAAACACATGTTATAATATACAAAACAAAACATAAGGAGTATCAAAGCAATGTTCAAGAAAATTGTCTCTAAATGTTGGATTCCTCAAAATAGCCACCCTTTGCCTTAATAACAGCTAACACAAACACAAGGCATTTGGTTAACAAGTTTCAACAGAAAATCACCCGACATGTCTTCCCAGCTCTTCTGCAGCAATTCCCAGAGATGTAGGGCACTTGTGGGTAGCTTTGCTTTGACTCTTCTGTCCAGTTCATCCCAAACAAGTTATATGGGATTGAGGTCTGGATACTGGGCAGGCCAGGTCATTAGATTGAGTTGTCCTTCACTTTCCTTCTTCGCCAGATAGTTCTTGCACAACTCGGAGGTGTGTTTCGGGTCATTATCTTGCTGAAGAATGAAGGGCTGCCCAACTAGCCATAATCTTGATGGAATGGCATGTCTCTGAAGTATGCTATGATAGCCATGCTGGTTGAGCTTGCCATGGACTTGGTAAAGATCACCAACTCTGTCACCAGCAAAGCAACCCCAGCCCATGACACTGCCTCCTCCATGCTTGACAGTGGGAACCACTCATGCAGAACTCATGCGCTCACCCTCTCGGCGACTTACAAATACTCGGCGGTTGGACCCAAATATTTCAAATTTTAACTCCTCGGTCCATAAGACCAACGTCCACTCCTCAAACATCCAGTTTCTGTGTTTTTTGGCCTAGGCAAGTCTCTTCCTCTTATTCTGCACTCTTAACAATGGTTTCTTTGCTGCAATTCTTCCAGTTAGGCCAGCTTCATGCAATCTCCTCTAAACAGTTGATGTTGAAACATCTGTATTTCTAGTAGCATTTAGCTGAGCTTGTATTTCAGGGGCAGTTATTTGCTGGTTTCGCAGACTTGTGACTCGAATGAACTTGTTCTCTGATTCTGAGGTCACCCTTGGTCTGCCTGACCTTGTTCGGTCCTCATGAGTGCCAGTTTCTTCAAATCGTTTGATGGTCATGGCCACAGCAGTTAAAGACACTTGCAAAGATCTGCGGTTTGTCTTAAAGATTGACCTTCATTTCTTAAAGTAATTACAAACTGTCTTTTTTCTTTGCTTAACTGAGTGTATTTTGCCATTTTCTGCTCCCTTACATTCAGGAATGACAAACTTGTGCCTATGCTACCTGTATTTATAGTAATCATGGACCCTCACCTGTTAACAATAATTGGTGACAAAAGGTTAATTAGGTAACATGCTAGTTAACTCAGAGAACATCTAACAAAGACACTTTTATTCTTAGGCCAGTGTTCTAAAACTGTGTTATACACATTTCAGACTTTTAACTGACCTGGGCTTCAGACTGAAATCCCCTTGCTTTGGGCGACCATTTCATTGACATTGACAAGATTTCCATTTTCATTTAAAATTTAAATTTTTGAATGCAATTCACTTATGATTATCAGCTTATATAAGTACACATATCATATAATTAAATATTAAGTGTTTATAGACAAGTTTATACAGTTAAAAGCATAGATTATCATGAAAAATCTGGTTTCAAGCAGGTGTACTCAAACTTTTGATATATATATATATATATATATATATATATATATATATATATATATATATATATATATATATATATATATATATATATAGTTTAGCAGAACTTGTCTAACGTTTTGAAATGTTTTGTAGAACTCCAGTTCCAATTTGCACCCCATTAACTCACTTTAATAGAATGATGATCATCTGTCCGGAATATATATAAACACATACACACTAACCGGAGCTCAATCACTCCTCTTCCCCAGGAGGATTCGCCACGTGAAGTCGCACATTGAGTATTAACAAACTGTTGTTGCTCCAACGAACCACTAGATGTCATCAAAGAGACAGGTACGGTTGGCTGCACACAGAGCACGCGACCTGGGTATTCAAATACGAAACATGTTGAATACACTAGAGCAGGGTCTCCAACCCTGGTCCTGGAGAGATACTGTGGCTCAGTTAATTAATTAAACCAATTATTTGCTTAATTAGTCAAGAATAACAGGTGTTCCAGATCTTCAGCCACTGATGATGTAAAGACACCTAGAAACCCTGCTGGACAGGGGCTCTCCAGGACCAGGGCTGGAGACTCCTGCACTAGACCAAGGATTCCCAACTCTGGTCCTGCTTCAGACAAGTGCTTAATAAAAACTAAACCTTCCAGTAGGAGACACTGAGAAGCTATGAGCCGGACGGACTGTGCAAGTCAAGATTCAGAAACTTTCCGGTGCCGTGTTTGGACAGAGTCAAGCACGTTCACATCAGAAGCGATCAAGGATGAGCCGTGTATGAAATCAAGACATTCAAAAGCAGCTCACCCTGAAATACACAAGGGCTTCAGCCTAAAAGAGACCGTCTATTGAGGAACAATATGCTGCTTTAAAACCGGACAGAACTGAAACTAGTGAAGTATTTTCTCAAGTTAGGGAAAGGACATGGAAAACTCTCAGACAGCAAGAACTGTTGCCAGGTCCGTGGTTTCCCCACAGAATTGGGCTACTTGGAAAAGGTAAGTGCCAGAAATATTTAGGAGTCACAGATAGTTACTTTATTGGTATTAAAGAAAACAGATGTACTGCAAAAATAAGAAAGCATTGTTCCCAAAGAGAAGCAAACTACTTAAGCCGCAGTTGGTGTTGAATCTCTCTTGATAAACCCTCAATTTCTTATATGAAAACAAATGTTTTTTGCCAAAACACTTGATGGTCTAGTGCAGTACTGGATTTATTTTCATTGGTTTGGATACATGTGCCTTTGCATAAATAGTGCTACCTTTAATACATTCTGCCTGTATAAGGCACAATCACAGTTCTGATCAGTGGATGAAGCCATGGCAACCTCTTGGTTTCAGCATGTAGTGCTGTGTAAGCAGGCAGGGCAGTTGAAATAACACAACCTGTAATCAGATTACTCTTCAGCACCTGTTACAATGGAACTCCCAAGTAATTAGCTTTCTTTACAGCACCAAGTAATGAAGACTCCCTTAGACAGGAGATACAGATTGAAGAGAGGTTTGGTGATCAAGTACAGGAAATACAAAGAAGTCATGTATTTAATAACAGCACTTTGTAGTCAGTGATCAATTTAATATGCCAGTTGAATATTCAGTTACACCTTCCTACTGGTTTTAGGAAACAAACTGGTGTGAGTTTGCCTACAAGGGAGGTAACCATTTCACATTCTGCAGCATCTCACCTTGCTAATCACTCCCATATACATTGCACAATATGCAACACAGTGCAGGTCTTCCACAAGAGATGCCACCTTGTGCAGCATCTATATTGCACACTGAACACACTACCACTGACCAAATACATTAGCTTTGACAAGGCTTTTATTACTCAAACACATTATGAAGACACAGCAAGCAGTTTGTCAGTAGCCTGGGAGCGCCTCTTCAGGAACACGGCCAACAGGACAGCACAGGAGAGAGCCAGAGCCACAGCGGAGACTGCCAGCACAGGGACAGAGGAGCCCGAGTCTGAGACAGGAGAGACAGAGGGGTTAACAGGACAGTGCAGGAGGGAAGCTACACCCATTGAAGACTCCAGAAGAGCAACTCTGCAGAGAGCATCAATTAAATTAGATCTACAAGTTACAGAAACCCATGGGACTGGAGGACATACTGGTCCAGTGAGGAAATCTGTTGTAGCCTAGTCATTCAAGGCTCCCATAGGTTTCCCCAGTACTAATAACAGCACAGAGACCAACACTATACACACAATGGAACACTAGATCACAAGACCAATAGCAAGTCTCATCTGAAATATGCAAGACTGAATTGTTAAACAAATACCCTTTAGATTAATAGAAAGTTAAAGCAGGCTAGCCCAGCTCAGTAGCATTGAGAGCTGCACTTACCCTGCACTTCCACAAGCTGCAGGGGGTGGTACAGGGACTCCTTACTGAGCACGACAGCATGGTCTCGGGCCACATGTACCACGGTCAGGGGGCCGATGGTGATCTCCTTTACATGCACTCGGGGGTCCTGGCCAGCTACACAGAGGGGGAGAGACAGGAAGGCAAGGTTAATGGCATTGCTGAAACCAAGTCATGCACTGGTTATTGAGCTACTCCACAATGCAACTCCATTGAAGGGTAGCACATGGTCAAAAAAGGTTAGAAATGCTTTAGCACTAGCAAAGTCACTGGAGCTTATTGTCTTCTATCAGAGTCTCAGTTCCAGTTTGGCTCATGCAGATGTGGAAGAATCAAACACGTTGTTGCTGCTTCCTGGTACCTGATCCCCTTCATGGGTTTAAACTCACACCAGTGGTCTAGCTGCAAATCAGACCAGCTGACCTACTGCAAAATGTCATTAATGAATTTGAAGCACTAGTTTGAACATCTTTAACCCTTTACTGCCCTGACTGTTCCCATTCCTATTTCCTCAATAGGAAGCACATGGGACACTGGGCAGCAAACTACTAAACTGTAGTTGAAGTGACAGTATTTGTGCAGCTTGGTTAGAGTTCCAGTCCTATGAAGAGGCCTCTCCCAGGCTGGGTGTTCAGACAGTACCTGGATCAAGAGGAGCCGCTCTCTTGTGCGGCCACTTTCCTCTCCAGTCAGGCTGGTTGATCCCGTAGCTCCCCACCTGCCTGGGAGAAGGAGAGAGGAACCGGGGTGTCCCAGAGCAGGAGCCAGCGTCACAGCACCCACATACTGCAGAGGAGCCATCCTCAGAGACCCACCTGGAGAAAGAGGCACAGCATGAGGGGGGCAGGATCACAGAGCACCAGCTCAGATACAAGGACAGTGCAGAAGCACAGAGCCATCACTGTTCCAACACTAAAGGATTGGTACAGTCAACCAGGGAGGATTCAATATTTCTGTAAGAGGATATCACATAACCAAAACTTGATATGAAAAGTAGTGATAGTTTCCACACAGTATTAGAACAGAGGGCATGGGCAAGCAACAGGGCAACCTAGCATCTAAATAGATATAAAAAAAACCCACACAGAGGTAGGCTGCCATGATTGCAGTAGCAAAGTTCATCCCACAGGTGCTCATCTGAATTGATCATGCTTAGGTAGACCGGTCTCCTAGAGATCATCACAAACAGCATGGTGGAATAAGGGGGTAGGGTCTGGATTTAAAGGGTAGTCTTCAGCACAGAGGGTCTCACTCTTGCACAGCTTACCTGTTGGTTTGCTTCTGGTAGGAGCAGGCCTTGTTGGAGGCATCAGCTGGTTTGTCAGCATTGACTGCCCTCAGTGTGCAAGTCACGTAGATCTGAAACCAAAGGGGGGAGGGAAAGAGTCATAATGGGAATTTAGTCAAACACCATACAGGACATCAATGCACCAGAAAGCAAAACTAATCACAGTATACTTGGACACGTTAAAAAGGACCCAGGTCTAGCTAAACCTTACCAAACTCCTGGAATCCCCCTGGAACCTGAAAGCAGCGATATCAAAGCGTAGCTTGTTCAGAGCAGGTCTGGTGAAGGAAGAGGAGGAGTCTGGAGCCTTGCTATCCATCAGACAGCTGGGAGAGACAGGCAGGAGGAGAAAGGGTTACACCTCCAAACACACAGCATTCAAAACAGGGTCAATAAAGTAGAGTGCAGCACAAGCCGGTGTGTAAAGTAACTCCAGTTCTCACCCAAGCTTGTCCACAACAGCGTATCTGGGCTCAGAGTCCTTGTTGCCACTCAGGGTCGCGATGCAGCTGTCGACATAGAGCCGCAGGGGCACGTGGTTGTCAACGGCAACAGAAGCCTCAATGTGAAGGACGTCACCCAGGTAGATGACATTGGAGACTCTGGGACCACTCCAGTTATCTGGAACAGGAAGTAAGGAGACACAGTATATAGAGACCAGCATGAAAACACACGATACAATAACCTCTACTACAGGAAAGTATGCACTAGCAAACCCTTACTACAGGACCACTCCAGTTATCTGGCAGAGGAATTGTGCACTGGCAACAAACAGCCGCAGGAACCCTCCATGCCAGGGGTGTGCAATGAGTCCTAGAGGGCCCTTCTGTTCCAGGGTTAAACAACCTACTTATGGGCCTGGATGGAGGTTCAACTACAGCTTAGAACAGAAACACCAGTAGTGGAAGACCCAGCTTAGGCCACCCCTGCTTCATGACAGACTGGCAAATCACCAGCAGGGTGTCCAATGTTGACCCTTCCACTCCTGGGATGTGTTCCAACCCTGTTGTAAATTGCTTCATTATACTGCAGCCTATGCACCGCATGGGGATATTCTATTTGCAACTGTTCCCATGGAGGGATAAAATAAAGGTAGTTGCATAGAGTTCTCTAATGGAAGGATAAGCTGTTTATTTTATTAAACCATCATACATGCAGAAATGTGCAACCATGTTGCAAATAAAACTCTATATAGACACACACAAGCCTAGTTGATTCTATTAATGGCAGATCCCACACAAGTGATTACCAACACATTCTGGCTCTTCCAAAGAGTAAATGCTCTCAATTACACATGTTTAAATATGCATCATAGGAATTACACAATACAGGGATTTTATATTCATTTCTCTTCTAAACTCACCCCCTTACACTGGCAGTTGTCATGATACTCAGGTAGCAACAAGAATTGAATTTGGCCAATAATCCCCATTATGATAATCAATAGCTGAAGACATTGTTGGAACTCACACAGCATCCCTCAGTTAACTATGGGAGGGGAGGATAAAAACCATTTGAAGATAACAGCTTCAGCATCCAATACAAGAGAAACTGGTCTTCATGTTCACAGACAGTTGCCAGGTTGTGATTAAACTCCACTCCCCATACCCAGCCCATTCCTTCATACCACTCATGAGCAGCAAGGAGAAGTCCAGGATTTGCTCTGTAGAGGCTGTTGAAGTGAAGGGCACCCAGGTTGGCTTTATGGGGCTGCTGCTGACATTCCACCTCCTGAAAAGAAATAACCCTGTAAATGATAGCATGCATAACTAATGAAACATGACATCAAACTGGCAGGGGGGGGGGGGGGGGTTGTGGGAGAGAGAAGCTGAATTTAAAATGAAGGCACCCAGTCAGCACAGAAAGAAAAGCATTTGTTTAATGAAGTCAAACATGTTTGCATTCTTCAATAGAATTGTCAAATCTATTACAGCAGCAGTGGCTTGAACCCTGGTACAAGTGAATGCGCAGCAAAGGAATTTAGCGTGAAGTTTACAGATCCGGCCCCTCGGGTCCTTGTCTGCGCAGTACAGTACCTTGGGTATCGGCATTCAAGGAGAATGTCAGCCATATTAACCCTGGTGATGATACCAATGCTGGCAGGCTTGTAATAGAGATGGTTTGTGTAGCTCAGGAAGTCTGGGAATACCTAGGGAGAGAAGTGGAAGTGACCCTTCAATGCTGGATTATGAAAGAGCGAAGCAGTCTTGTGCTTTAACCCCTGAAGGTACACAAGGAATTGAGCATTTGTTCAAACAGTTTAATGCATTGAGTAACTTGTAGCACAAGGAAACTGATACTTGGACTACAAGCTCCAGCCGGTCAGTACATTGTGAATCCCCATTTCATGCACCTCCTTGCAGAATCTTATAGAAGATTCAAGAGGTAAAATTAGTGATGTCTAATTTAGTAGGCAACAAAGACACAAATTATAGAATGTAAGTTGCTCTAGAGACCCAATTAATGCACAAAGCAGTTTAACAGGTTCCACATACACCTCTAAAGATCACTGATCAAAACACTGGAATTCTACTGTACGCAAGAACTTCACTCTGAAGTGCAAGCAGCAAGGAAAGCTGGGCTGTTTACTGTACTGGCTACCGCACTAACAAATGCGATCGACACGCAGGGTTACCTGGAAAGTACTGCCGCAATCCTGGAGCTGGATGCTGAACAAAACCGTGCTGGCGACGCTGTCGGAGGAGGTGGCCGAGCAGCCCGCCGATCCCACGCTCAAGTCGGCGCTGTTCACCAGGTAGCCGATCCCGAACAAGTCCCGGTTCACCGTCACGACCATGGCGTCTTTCCTGCAGTCCAGAGTGACCGAACTCGACAGCGACAGGTCAGCTCTCTCCACGGAACGAGGGGTGGGCTTCGCCTGAAATACCGCTGCAGGAAACGACTGCGCTCCAAGAGGCTGCAGGTACGGCGCGGCGTTATAAACCTGCTGATCCGGCCAGTTCCATCCAAAAGCGCCGCGGAGCTGCACAAGTAAAATCAAAGCGAGCGAAAGCGCTGTCTGAACACTGCGCATCCCCATTGCAAACTCTTCAGCACAGAATCAAACACTGCAGCTGCGTGCCGATAAACCCGTAGCCAGCACCTTTATACTCACCGGAATCAATTAACGTGTTAAACCTGGCTGGGTAATTAAACAATTATACACCGACACACATTCAGTACGGTAACATCAGATCAACTCTTCAGAAAACGAATGAAGGGACTATTAGGAAAACAGACTCAGAACATTGTTTTTCTGAAAACGATCATTTTCTGTGTTTACATGACTTAGAATGATTATTTATTCTTAGCAGGGCGACTTAAACATGTTACAGAGTATTACAGTACAAGTATCACATTACAAATGATCACATTACAGAATATCACATTACAGATAAGA
>NW_024473510.1:0-2041 GCF_017654505.1 Polyodon spathula | reverse complement strand
TGAACAGTAATTGGCTGAACTCTAGCCCCTCCTCCTTCCCTGTGCTTTCTGAGCCAGCAAGTCTAGTCCTGTTTGTAACAATTCACATTCTCCATAAAGTTGGTGTAAGTTTCACCCACCTGTCTCTTTTATTAGGGTCAGTAGCCTGTCCAAGTTAAAACTCAATTTCCCATAGTTCCTTGCTATCACCCTTGTTCATCCTCTCCCCCCATTGGCTCATTCAGATATCCACTCCTCCAATCTCAGAGCTCCTAGGAAGCCAAAACACTGTTATTAAAGCTGGCTGGCTAGGGCTGGAGAGGACTCCCGTTTCTCTTGAGGAATTCATTTTACAAATAACAGCATATTACTTAACTACAGTGTAACTTTAACTTTATTTTAGATAAATACATACAGGTGCATCCATTTACTCTTTTGTTAAAATCTTGTACTTTGTCTAAACTTTTCTTTTTTGTTTACACTGTTACTTGTTTAAGTTTAGTTGCTGTTCAAGGTCTGTTTAGGGTTTGTTTTTGTTAGTGTGTTCAGTCTCCACTTTGTTCCTGATCCTCTTGATATTTTCCAAATGGCTGTTCACCATTCAACCCGGTACTACTCAACAGACTCACCATTTTCTACGATCGCTATTTTTTCATCAACCTTCATCCATCATCATCAGTAATGAATCCATTACAAGTTTTTTTTTCCAAAAGGGCGCCATTATTGCTTTACAATTACAATGTTACAGACTTAAAAAACCCCAGAGTTCGCAGCAGCGTAATTAAGGTTTGTATATTTCGTTGCACCTCAGTGTCAGTAACCAGGGCCCTTATAGCAGGATGGCAGTTAATGATCTGATCTATAGTCACATGTACATGTTTCAAGAGATCACACCGTGATACCTAATTTTTGAAGGTGAGACAGGCGTTGTTTTCAGAATAGGAGGTGCTTCTGAGACTGGAGGGGTGACTCTCGGACTCGGGGAATCGCGTAAACTTCTGGAAATTCTACGCTGCCTTTTAGACTTTGAATCCCCGATAGCGGCTGTGTCGTCCTCAGAAGACGAATCGCTGATCACTATAACAGGAGTTCTTGTGGGTCGTTCTAAAATGAAAATAGACCAGAATATGCTGTCAGAACAACATACATTAACATAAGCATAATGAAATATGTAACATTCTTTTTTTTTTTTTGTTTTTTTTTTTAAGTGCGTCATTTTAAATAGTTACTTACTTTTGAGTGGTCTTTTTTCAGATATTGACAGTTTGTGGTTGTTTTCCTTTACATGGAAGCCCTCAGATGTAGTTGCTGCGTAGTTCCTTTTGGTTTCTTCAGGACTTTCTAAAGTAATAATAATTATATAAAGGGGTAAATGTGACTGTTTTATTAACCTAAAATATTTAATTATACATGATCAAGCATATTTTATTAATCTATAAAACAAATACTGTTCATACTTTTTGACACTTCAAAGGCCAAAGGCAGGTCCTCGAAAGGTATCTTTAAATACTCTTCCAGCTGTTCAGGGTCCTCAAAAAAAATCAGAATCTAAAACAGAATGAAACAGGTATATTTTAAAAAATGAAATAATAATAATAACAATAATTAAAAATAAATAAATAAAAAAAAAAAAACGAATTTACGTAATAATTATATTTAATTACATATCTATATTTGTTAATAGTATACAAATATAAATAAAACTATATACTATATATATATATATATATATATATATATATATATATATATATATAATAAAAAATAATAATAACTTTAAATAATTATACATACCTTCATATCCTATTATATGGGTTAATAATAAAAACAGAAATAAATAAAAATAAGTAATAACTTTAAATAATGTAAACAACTATAATAATTATACTCACGTTCAGACTTATCCGCAGTCTCGGCATCAGTGTTTGAAAGATCCTCCGGAACAGACTGCTGTGTTGGGAATTCAGCATGTATCTGATCTCCGGAGGGTCCCGCTGGAATTTAAACTCTGCGTGAACACATTGAGGGAAAAAAACAAAACCGCGCTATTCAGGTATGACGC
>NW_024473508.1:0-3837 GCF_017654505.1 Polyodon spathula | reverse complement strand
TGTGACCCCTGGTCCTTGTTTCTTTTTTCAAGCTGAACAAGTCCCTTGGGTCGACACTGTCAATACCTTTTAGAATTTTGAATGCTTGAATTAGGTCGCCACGTAGTCTTCTTTGTTCAAGACTGAACAGATTCAATTCTTTTAGCCTGTCTGCATATGACATGCCTTTTAAGCCCGGAATAATTCTGGTCGCTCTTCTTTGCACTCTTTCTAGAGCAGCAATATCTTTTTTATAGCGAGGTGACCAGAACTGAACACAATATTCAAGATGAGGTCTTACTAGTGCATTGTACAGTTTTAACATTACTTCCCTTGATTTAAATTCAACACTTTTCACAATGTATCCGAGCATCTTGTCAGCCTTTTTTATAGCTTCCCCACATTGTCTAGATGAAGACATTTCTGAGTCAACAAAAACTCCTAGGTCTTTTTCATAGATTCCTTCTCCAATTTCAATATCTCCCATATGATATTTATAATGTACATTTTTATTTCCTGCGTGCAGTACCTTACACTTTTCTCTATTAAATGTCATTTGCCATGTGTCTGCCCAGTTCTGAATCTTGTCTAGATCATTTTGAATGACCTTTGCTGCTGCAACAGTGTTTGCCACTCCTCCTACTTTTGTGTCGTCTGCAAATTTAACAAGTTTGCTTACTATACCAGAATCTAAATCATTAATGTAGATTAGGAATAGCAGAGGACCTAATACTGATCCCTGTGGTACACCACTGGTTACCACACTCCATTTTGAGGTTTTTCCTCTAATCAGTACTTTCTGTTTTCTACATGTTAACCACTCCCTAATCCATGTACATGTGTTTCCTTGAATCCCAACTGCGTTCAGTTTGAGAATTAATCTTTTGTGCGGGACTTTGTCAAAAGCTTTCTGGAAATCTAAATAAACCATGTCATATGCTTTGCAATTATCCATTATCGATGTTGCATCCTCAAAAAAATCAAGCAAGTTAGTTAGACACGATCTCCCTTTCCTAAAACCATGTTGACTGTCTCCCAGTACCCTGTTACCATATAGGTAATTTTCCATTTTGGATCTTATTATAGTTTCCATAAGTTTGCATATAATAGAAGTCAGGCTTACTGGTCTGTAGTTACCTGGTTCAGTTTTGTTTCCCTTTTTGTGGATCGGTATTACGTTTGCAATTTTCCAGTCTGTCGGTACCACCCCTGTGTCAAGAGACTGCTGCATGATCTTGGTTAGCGGTTTGTAAATTACTTCTTTCATTTCTTTGAGTACTACTGGGAGGATCTCATCCGGCCCAGGGGATTTGTTTATTTTAAGAGCTCCTAGTCCCTTTAACACTTCTGCCTCAGTTATGCTAAAGTTATTTAAAACTGGATAGGAACTGGATGACATGTGGGGCATGTTGTCAGTATCTTCCTTTGTAAAAACTTGTGAAAAGTAATCATTTAACATATTTGCTATTTTTTTTTTCTTCCTCTACGATTTTGCCATTTGTATCTCTTAAACATTTAATCTCCTCTTTGAATGTTCTCTTGCTGTTGTAATATTGGAAAAACATTTTGGAATTGGTTTTAGCTCCCTTAGCAATGTTTATTTCTATTTCTCTCTTGGCCTTTCTAACTTCCTTTTTGACTTGCGTTTGCAGTTCTGTGTACTCTTTCTGCGTACTTTCTTTTTGGTCCTTTTTTAATGCTCTGTAAAGTGTCTTTTTTCGCTGAATATTTTTTTTAATTGATCTATTAAACCATTTTGGCAATTTAGTTTTACATTTAGATTTGTCTACTTTAGGGATATAATTGTTTTGCGCCTCTAGTACTACATTTTTGAAGAACAACCATCCTTCTTCTGTGGGTGTTTTCTCTATTTTACTCCAATCTACTTCTGTTAGTCTCTGTTTCATACCTTCATAGTTTGCTTTTCTAAAATTGTAAACCTTAGCTTTAGTCATTACTTTTGGGGATTTAAAAAACACTTCAAATGAGACCATGTTGTGGTCTGAGTTTGCCAGTGGTTCTCTGACCTCTGTTTTAGTTATTCTATCTTCGTTATTTGAAAAGACTAAATCAAGGCATGCCTCCCCTCTAGTGGGTGCCTTCACAAATTGTGTTAGGAAGCAGTCATTTGTCATTTCCACCATTTCTATTTCATCCTTCACGCTACCCACCGGGTTTTCCCATTTTATTTGGGGGAAGTTGAAATCCCCCATTAGTATGGCTTCTCCTTTGCTACACACATTTCTAATGTCATTGTATAACAGATTATTGTGCTCACCGTCTGAATCTGGCGGTCTATAGCATGCTCCTATTATTATGCCTTTTGAATTTTTGTCTGTTATTCTGACCCATATTGATTCGGTTTTATTTTCTTTGTCCAGGTTTAACACCTGGGCTTCAAGACTGTTTCTTATGTATAGCGCTACCCCTCCTCCTCTTCTGTCCTGCCTGTCTTTCCTATACAGTGTATACCCACAAATATTATATTCGTCCCCATCACTCTCAGATAACCACGTTTCTGTAACACCTATCACATCATAGTTACCTTGTTAGTGCAGTAGCTTCAAGTTCTAGAATTTTGTTTCTGATACTTCTAGCATTTAGATAAATACATTTAATGGTTGTCTTACCTGAGTTGTTGTTCTTGTTTTGATGCGGTCTCCCTTCTGTTTTTTTGTTGATTTCTCCCCCCTTCCTTTCTAGTTTAAATGCTTCCGAACCTGCTCGAGGATCTTTTCTCCGAGTAGACTGGTTCCCTTGTTATTTAAATGCAGTCCATCCCGTCTATACAGATAGTCCTCGTTGTAGAATGTGGTCCAATGATCAAGATAGGTGAAGCCTTCCCGTGTGCACCACGTCTTCAGCCATTCGTTTTGATTAATTATTTCCAGCTGTCCATATGGTCCTTTGCAAGGTGCGGGTAGTATACCAGAAAATACCACAGTTTTGGTTTTCTCTTTTAATTTCCTTCCTAGCTCTCTGAATTTGTTTTGCAGGGATTTTGGTCTGTCTCTTCCAATGTTGTTTGTACCGATGTGGACGACTACTACCGGGTCGTCTCCTGTTCGTTCTAGGAGCCTGTCCACGTTTTCAGTGATGTGCTTGACCGAGGCTCCCGGAAGGCAGCACACTGTTGTAGTAAGGGGGTCCAAACTGCGAATTGAACTTGCTGTGTTTCTCAATATGGAGTCCCCAACAATCATGACCTCCCTTCTTTTTGCTGTCTGGTCACCACTGTCAATAGGGTCCTGGATGTTGTTCCTTTCATTCTCTTGTTGTTGGTTCTGCTCATCAAAATTCTGAAGTGACTCAAATTTGTTGGTTGTTTTGATTTCTGGGGGTTGTGTTTGACGAAGTTTCTTTTTTTCCATGCTTCTGCCTACCTGAACCCAGCTGTTCTGACCTTCTATCTCCCTGGTGGCTTTCAGTCTGTTAGGGGTGATGCAGACTTCCATGAATTGTGGGTGTGCCAGTTCCTCAAGATCCTGTTGCTGTCTCACTTCTTCCAGCTCCATTTCTAGCATACTTACTAGTTTATGCAAATCCTGGAGCGCGGCACTTTACGCACACTTGGTTTAGCTCCGCTGGGTTTTCTCGGATTTTCCACATCAAGCAGGTGTCACAGATTACTGGCTTGAAGACCATGTTGAGGTTTTTTTTTTTTTTTTTTAAGTTTAGTTTCTTCTGCAGCCGTCAACCTGCTTTCAAACTGCTTCGAAACTGCTCTGTACTTTTCCACACCTGTACTTCTCCCACTCGCTGTCGCTGGGAAGACTGCCTCGTTTAACTGCGTTGTTCTGCTGTGCTGTTGGCGCCTCCCCTCGCCCGTGTCTCAAAACGGCGCTGAATTTGAATCAG
>NW_024473507.1:0-1093 GCF_017654505.1 Polyodon spathula | reverse complement strand
CTGCTCCGAGTTTCAGCTTGTTTGTTATCAGAAAAACACACGCGGCTGTTTGACTTTGAGCTGCTGCTGTGTTTCCCCAATGCCCTCTGTTTTCTGATTAAAGCAATTCAAGATGCAATTTCTCCTTTCTGCTTCGAAACTGCTCTGTACTTTTCCACGCTTGTACTTCTCCCACTCACTGTCGCTTCCACTCCAACAGACAGTTCATTCCAGGGGCAGTCAGAAGCCATTCAGGAAGGGGGCGGTGTAATGGTACCAGGAGTCATCGCCCTAGTACGGTGAGCAAAGTTTCATTCATGAATTGGAGGTGATTGAACTAGCTATCGGTGGGGGGGGGGGGGGGGGGGGGGGGGGGGGGGATGGTACTTTAGAGTGACATGATGCCGTAATCAGTTCTTTGTTGTGGTATTGAGAGGAAACAAGGACAATTAATATGTGAGTGAAAGTCTTCTTTTGTGTATTAAAGTGTCTTTATCTTCTCCAGGTGGCTAAATGCAAATCCGGGTTGCTATAGCTTTTACTCCAGCGACAGCACCACAGTTTCCAGCACCGCACCTGCACTTAGAACACGCCGTGTCCGGAGACACATGTGTGTGTGTGTGTGTGTGTGTCTGGATTTTGAATTCTATGGCATTTATTTATTTATTTTGTTTGCGAGTTTGTAAACCTGCCTTTGTGAGATCTACAAGTAGCTGGCAATCTATTCTCAGAATTATGAGAGGACGTGAGTAAACCAATTTGGATATATCTTTAGTAAATGGTTATTTAGCTACAGCTGTAGCTGGCTGTTGGGAGAAAATCCCTAAGAAAAGTGACTAGTGAAATGTATGGGAGTGATTTATAGCACAAATTGTAATGTCTTCTGCAGTGTGGTCACTTGTGTTAAATGTCTGGCAACAGGAGATGTAGAGGTGTTAATTCTTATACCTCCTAGATGTTCCACAAAGCGATCAGCTAAACGAAGTTTTGTTACACTCACTAAGGGAGTCCCTGCTAGAAGGTTCCAGGATGACAGCTGCACTGAAGTCCCCTAGCCAAGGTGCCTCAGCCTGGGGATCAGAAAACTCCAGAAGAAAGGCCCCGGCCTGACCGG
>NW_024473506.1:0-2953 GCF_017654505.1 Polyodon spathula | reverse complement strand
TAACCTCACTGGATGGAAAAGTACAGGCTGAGTTCTCCTGTTCACTCCATCATGCCGATAATACCAGCAGGGGGCACTCTTCCGGGTTGTGAACAAGCAGTCAGCGCGCCGGCCCCGCCCATCTCACCAGCCAACCTTCCCCTCGAGAATGATTGTTGTGTTTGAAGCAAAATAACCTAAACCAGTATGAAAT
Organism: Polyodon spathula; assembly: GCF_017654505.1. Taxonomy (NCBI): domain Eukaryota; kingdom Metazoa; phylum Chordata; class Actinopteri; order Acipenseriformes; family Polyodontidae; genus Polyodon; species Polyodon spathula. Next base: position 2,760 of record NW_024473506.1, on the reverse strand, counting down.
AAAAACCCGTTAGCTGTAGATTCCAATTTACTGTATTCATGTGTGTGTGTGTGTGTGTGTGTGTGTGCGTGTGCGTGTGTGTGTGTTTCTGGATGTAGTGCTGTGATTTTTTCTTTAATGTGTGTATAGTTCATTTTGGTGTTTTTCAGTTAGCTTTAGCTGAAAAACATTTGGGGAAATACAAATGTAATAACATAGCTGTAAACATGTACGTACATGCTTTGAGCTTAATGTACTGTAAAGTGCTTTGAGCTTAAGAGTGTTTTGAAAGTACTTGAGAGTGTTTTGAGCATAGAAGTAGAGTGCTATGAACGGGTGACTGGTAGAGTGCTATGAATGTGACCGGAGTGTTTCGAAAATAACTGGTAGAGTGCTATGAAGGGGACCGGAGTGTTTTGGAAGTGACTGGTAGAGTGCTATGAACGTGACCTGAGTGTTTTGAAAGTGACTAGTGGTGTGTTTTGAGCGTAGTACACTTGTACTAGATCAAAATACACAGCAGCGATCCTCGTGCAGTCCGTCAACATTCTGTTGGAGTCTATCAGCATTCAAAACTGGGCAGACACATGGCAAATGACAGTTAATAGAACAAAGTGTAAGGTGCTGCACACAGGCAATAAAAATGTGCATTATAAATATCATATTTGGAAATACTGAAATTGAAGAAGAAATCTATGAAAAAGACTTAGGAGTTTATGTTGACTCAGAAAGGTCTTCATTGAGACAATGTGGGGAAGCTATAAAAAAGGCCAAAAGATCTGATTCAAACATTCACAATTCTAAAAGGTATTGACAATGTCGACCTAAGGGACTTTTTCGACCTGAAAAAAGAAACAAGTACCAGGAGTCACAAATGGAGGTTAGATAAAGGGGCATTTAGAACAGAAAATAGGAGGCACTTTATTACACAAAGAATTGTGAGGGTCTGGAAGCAACTAGCCAGTGATGTTGTTGAAGCTGACATCCTGGGATTCTTGAAGAAGCTGTTTGATGAGATTCTGGGATCAATACGCTATTAACAACCAAACGAGCAAGATGGGCCGAATGGCCTGCTCTCGTTTGTAAACTTTTTTATGTTCTTATGTTCTTATTTCTCCTATCAGTTCAGATTGAAGCATTTATATTTTTGCCTGAACTGATTTTCTGGATTTTCCACAGGGGAGGGGGGCGCTTCTCATAGGACCTGTCCCAGACCCCTTATTAAGATAACCGGCAACTGTTGGTGAGTGCTGCCTTATCTGAGGAGTATTGCAGCCACTTAACCACATTCTGCAAAATATGTTGCATAACCTCTTTGACAGAGGAACTCCACCCCAAAGTTCCTGAAAAGGAAAGCTAAAGTTTTGAAAGCACTGAAATGAAGAAAAAAAGAAAGAAATGTTTGCTGTGGGTGTTTGTGTTCTATTATTGCATTTTACAATTACAATTATTTTTAAAGATGGCAAGAGACCAACCAAACTCATTCACATTATTGGCCTTTCAGAAACACTTTTGTGTCAATGTTCTGCAACCAACTAATGTGTAGTATTGACATATGTGGTGCTAGTAATTCAGTTATGCAAACTGAAATCTTTAAAAAAAAAACAATAAACACATTCATACAAAAAAAAAAATCTAATTTATTAAGTGATGAAACATAAAACAGTACCTCGTACCAGCTGCAATGCAAACACAGGCATGAGGAGGAACAAAGTTAGGAAGCTCATTTTAATTCAACAGTTTTATTTTTTAAACATAATTAAGACAATGGCAATACCTGTTGTTGAAATGAGGGAGGATACATTGTAATTACTAGCACCCCCCCCCCCCCCCTTGCAGATCTACACGCCCACATGAGAGGATTATTTAAGGAAGCACACATTCCCTGGCAGTCATCTGTTTAACTAGCTGTTAACAGGTAGCATATCTCTTCTGAAGAAACTACAGCAAATTGTTGCTCACAACAGTCCTGTAAGTATTCTTGATACTGCAGATTTCATTGTATGTGATGATGGAATGTTTCTGCTTTAGAAAATATTTTGAGCATTTAATATCCAGATGTGTTCAATTGCTTTGTAGCACAATGTAGGTTATGTGAAGATGTTTGTTAGTAATTTTAATTGATTCATGGCAGTCGTACAAGTTTGTTACTGTATTCAGAGCTCTTCTAGTCATTGTAATGAACAAAGGGTACAGCAATAGTCCAAACACATGATGTACAATAATTCAAAGTCTGTGTTACCATGCAATATTAAGATCCTTCTACTAAAGATAGACAGAGACAGAGGTATAGACAGCAGTCCAGGCCAGAGATAAATGGAGACAGACAGAGGTATTGACAGCAGTCATGAAACACCAGCAGGGTGTACACACCTCTTGTCAGGATGCTCCACACACTGTCTCATGCCCCACACAGCACAGTGAAGTAATTTAAGAGACAGCTGAACCTTCACTAATGCTCTTGTATTCCTTACCAGCTTGTGCAGCTCCTAATCAGAAAAACCAAAAGCCACCCAACAGGTAAGTTGATTAAATGTCTTAATTTATTCCTGTAACACTGTAAAAGTTCTTTTAAAGACAAATGTGCTAAGAAATGTAAAGAACTAGAGGGGGAGTCGTATGGATGATGTGAATTGGAGGGGAGGGTTGTTCTGCCAGGGCTGGACATTGTCTCGCGGTGGTGCACAGGACTGAATGGTTTCAGATCTGAAGCCAGCCTCTCCCTCTATAGTCAGGTGATCAACTCCTGGAAAGAGCTTCTCTGGCATGAGACTGTCTGGT
>NW_024473505.1:0-12047 GCF_017654505.1 Polyodon spathula | reverse complement strand
GTAAAAGGGAAGCACTGCTCAGAGAGTGGAGGCTGGAGGGAACCTGCATTATCCTCTGGGCCTCTTCACTGGCACTAAGGGAGTCTTTGTGAAGCGGTGCAATAATTCACAAACTGGGAGGGGAGAAAATAGAAAAATAATTGGTCACTGTAAATTAAAAAAGTTAAATACTCAAACATACATGAAACGGGATCAGATCCTATACAATATAATGCATCTCTTATCAAATAATTGTAAATAACTAAAAGAAACGGAGATGGTATAAAAATGTTATTTTTAACCCTAAAGACACGCGCTGCCATCGATACCAGAATTCTTTGTCACTGCATGATTTCAGGATGAAGGGTTTTCAGTCTTGAACGATCCAGCAGCGCAGGGGTGGCCAACCGGCGGCTCTTTTGTTGTCAAAATGCGGCTCTTTGAACTTCCCATATATTTCATTACACAATGAAGAAGTTATTTATTATGTATGTATTTATTTATCAGTATTTATGTAGTGTATGAATACTTCTTTATTTACTTATTTGTTTATTTATTTGATATGTGCATTATTTTTACAATAAGTCTCTGAGTTATTTTCTTTCCATTATAAGCCGATTCATTTCTGACCTTAGCCAATCAGCAGCGTGGCAGCAGCACTTTTTTTTGTTGCATAGCAACTAACTAGCAAATCATATCCCCCCTTACACAGAAGGCCGGAAACCGGTCACTTTACTTTGAACAGGACTGGCTTCTGCTTTGTTCATAATGCCAGAATAAAATAGCGAAAAAGAAAATCTGAAGATGAACATCGAACCTTCTTACCGGACGGGGAGAGTAATGGAGTTTTTTGTTGAATGCAATGGAAAACTTCTGTGCCTTATTTGCCAGTGCCCGGTTGCATTAAACATCTTATTATTAAGTATTCTTAGTATTCATAGTACTCTTTGAGAACGTGTGGGTTAAGAGAACACTCTGCTTGCTCCCGGAGGGGTGTTCTCTTAGCCATACTGTATGTTCAGCCAGCATTGGCAGAGCTGACAGGAGAGCGCCTGAAAAGTTGCATTTGCATTCCTCTATGGTGTTTGTGTTTTGTTTCCAGCCTTGCACAGACCACAGCAATATCCTTGTTCTTCTGCATCCCAGTGAAGGGTCAACTCAGAGAAAATAAAATGGCAGGTATGAATATTTGTATATAAATTCATTCATCTGTTTACTAAACTTATTTTAATGTAGGATTTTATTAAATTCAAAAGTGAAACATTCTAAATTAAAAACATATACTTTTTGAAATCTGAAATCTGAAATCAGCAGCAGGTTGAGTGCTGGTTAGGAAACAGCTAGCCTTTGACTTTCAAACAATCAGTCTGTCTTCTCTTTTCATTGTTCCCCTCTCTGTCTCGTCACTTTTGCATGCATGGCTAGATAGAAGATGCATAGTTCATGCTTTGTAAAGATTTTCTTTGTGAGTAATTCAATCACATGCTTTCTCAGAGGTAAGTCACAATGCTCTTGTTTAATTATTAGGAAATTATGAAGTTGGTCCATGTGTAATTCCAAGTTCAAGCAAAAAAAAGCTAAACTATTTGAATGCACAAGTACAATTATTAATTCCAACACGGTTGTGTTGTTGTTGTTGTTACCTATACTGCTTGGATACTGAAAATAATAGCATAATGTCGACTGGTCAAACTCACTAAGGGAGTCCCTGCTAGAAGGTTCCAGGATGACAGCTGTACTGAAGTCCCCTAGCCAAGGTGCCTCAGCCTGGGGATCAGAAAACTCTAGAAGAAAGGCCCCGGCCTGACCGGTAACCTCACTGGATGGAAAAGTATAGCCGTAGATTCCAATTTACTGCATTCATGTGTGTGTGTGTATTTTTGTGTGTGCATGTATTTGTGTGTGTGTGTTTCTGGATGTAGTGCTGTGATTTTTTCTTTAGTGTGTGTATAGTTCATTTTGGTGTTTTTCAGTTAGCTTTAGCTGAAAAACATTTGGGGAAAATACAAATGTAATAACATAACTGTAAACATGTACGTAAATGCTTTGAGCTTAATGTACTGTAAAGTGCTTTGAGCTTAAGAGTGTTTTGAAAGTACTTGAGAGTGTTTTGAGCATAGATGTAGAGTGCTATGAACGGGTGACTGGTAGAGTGCTATGAATGTGACCGGAGTGTTTCAAAAATAACTGGTAGAGTGCTATGAACGGGACCGGAGTGTTTTGAAAGTGACTAGTAGAGTGCTATGAACGGGACCGGAGTGTTTTGGAAGTGACTAGCAGAGTGCTATGAACGGGACCGGAGTGTTTTGAAAGTGACTAGTAGAGTGCTATGAACGGGACCGGAGTGTTTTGGAAGTGACTGGTAGAGTGCTATGAACGTGACCTGAGTGTTTTGAAAGTGACTAGTGGTGTGTTTTGAGCGTAGTACACCTGTACTAGATAAAAATACACAGCAGCAATCCTCATGCAGTCCGTCAACATTCTGTTGGAGTCTATCAGCACTCAGAACTGGGCAGACACATGGCAAATGACAGTTAATAGAACAAAGTGTAAGGTGCTGCACACAGGCAATAAAAATGTGCATTATAAATATCATATTTGGAAATACTGAAATTGAAGAAGAAATCTATGAAAAAGACTTAGGAGTTTATGTTGACTCAGAAAGGTCTTCATTGAGACAATGTGGGGAAGCTATAAAAAAGGCCAATAAGATCTAATTGAAACATTCACAATTCTAAAAGGTATTGACAATGTCGACCTAAGGGACTTTTTCGACCTGAAAAAAGAAACAAGGACCAGGAGTCACAAATGGAGGTTAGATAAAGGGGCATTTAGAACAGAAAATAGGAGGCACTTTATTACACAAAGAATTGTGAGGGTCTGGAAGCAACTAGCCAGTGATGTTGTTGAAGCTGACATCCTGGGATTCTTGAAGAAGCTGTTTGATGAGATTCTGGGATCAATACGCTATTAACAACCAAACGAGCAAGATGGGCCGAATGGCCTGCTCTCTCTTGTAAACTTTCTTATGTTCTTATGTTCTTATTTCTCCTATCAGTTCAGATTGAAGCATTTATATTTTTGCCTGAACTGATTTTCTGGATTTTCCACAGGGGAGGGGGGCGCTTCTCATAGGACCTGTCCCAGACCCCTTATTAAGATAACCGGCAACTGTTGGTGAGTGCTGCCTTATCTGAGGAGTATTGCAGCCACTTAACCACATTCTGCAAAATATGTTGCATAACCTCTTTGACAGAGGAACTCCACCCCAAAGTTCCTGAAAAGGAAAGCTAAAGTTTTGAAAGCACTGAAATGAAGAAAAAAAGAAAGAAATGTTTGCTGTGGGTGTTTGTGTTCTATTATTGCATTTTACAATTACAATTATTTTTAAAGATGGCAAGAGACCAACCAAACTCATTCACATTATTGGCCTTTCAGAAACACTTTTGTGTCAATGTTCTGCAACCAACTAATGTGTAGTATTGACATATGTGGTGCTAGTAATTCAGTTATGCAAACTGAAATCTTAAAAAAAAAACAATAAACACATTCATACAAAAAAAAAAAATCTAATTTATTAAGTGATGAAACATAAAACAGTACCTCGTACCAGCTGCAATGCAAACACAGGCATGAGGAGGAACAAAGTTAGGAAGCTCATTTTAATTCAACAGTTTTATTTTTTAAACATAATTAAGACAATGGCAATACCTGTTGTTGAAATGAGGGAGGATACATTGTAATTACTAGCACCTCCCCCCCCCCTTGCAGATCTACACGCCCACATGAGAGGATTATTTAAGGAAGCACACATTCCCTGGCAGTCATCTGTTTAACTAGCTGTTAACAGGTAGCATATCTCTTCTGAAGAAACTACAGCAAATTGTTGCTCACAACAGTCCTGTAAGTATTCTTGATACTGCAGATTTCATTGTATGTGATGATGGAATGTTTCTGCTTTAGAAAATATTTTGAGCATTTAATATCCAGATGTGTTCAATTGCTTTGTAGCACAATGTAGGTTATGTGAAGATGTTTGTTAGTAATTTTAATTGATTCATGGCAGTCGTACAAGTTTGTTACTGTATTCAGAGCTCTTCTAGTCATTGTAATGAACAAAGGGTACAGCAATAGTCCAAACACATGATGTACAATAATTCAAAGTCTGTGTTACCATGCAATATTAAGATCCTTCTACTAAAGATAGACAGAGACAGAGGTATAGACAGCAGTCCAGGCCAGAGATAAATGGAGACAGACAGAGGTATTGACAGCAGTCATGAAACACCAGCAGGGTGTACACACCTCTTGTCAGGATGCTCCACACACTGTCTCATGCCCCACACAGCACAGTGAAGTAATTTAAGAGACAGCTGAACCTTCACTAATGCTCTTGTATTCCTTACCAGCTTGTGCAGCTCCTAATCAGAAAAACCAAAAGCCACCCAACAGGTAAGTTGATTAAATGTCTTAATTTATTCCTGTAACACTGTAAAAGTTCTTTTAAAGACAAATGTGCTAAGAAATGTAAAGAACTAGAGGGGGAGTCGTATGGATGATGTGAATTGGAGGGGAGGGTTGTTCTGCCAGGGCTGGACATTGTCTCGCGGTGGTGCACAGGACTGAATGGTTTCAGATCTGAAGCCAGCCTCTCCCTCTATAGTCAGGTGATCAACTCCTGGAAAGAGCTTCTCTGGCATGAGACTGGCTGGTGTAAAAGGGAAGCACTGCTCAGAGAGTGGAGGCTGGAGGGAACCTGCATTATCCTCTGGGCCTCTTCACTGGCACTAAGGGAGTCTTTGTGAAGCGGTGCAATAATTCACAAACTGGGAGGGGAGAAAATAGAAAAATAATTGGTCACTGTAAATTAAAAAAGTTAAATACTCAAACATGCATGAAACGGGATCAGATCCTATACAATATAATGCATCTCTTATCAAATAATTGTAAATAACTAAAAGAAACGGAGATGGTATAAAAATGTTATTTTTAACCCTAAAGACACGCGCTGCCATCGATACCAGAATTCTTTGTCACTGCATGATTTCAGGATGAAGGGTTTTCAGTCTTGAACGATCCAGCAGCGCAGGGGTGGCCAACCGGCGGCTCTTTTGTTGTCAAAATGCGGCTCTTTGAACTTCCCATATATTTCATTACACAATGAATAAGTTATTTATTTATTTATTTATGTATGTATTCATTTATTTACTTATTTGTTTATTTATTTGATATGTGCATTATTTTTACAATAAGTCTCTGAGTTATTTTCTTTCCATTATAAGCCGATTCATTTCTGACCTTAGCCAATCAGCAGCGTGGCAGCAGCACTTTTTTTTGTTACATAGCAACTAACTAGCAAATCATATCCCCCCTTACACAGAAGGCCGGAAACCGGTCACTTTACTTTGAACAGGACTGGCTTCTGCTTTGTTCATAATGCCAGAATAAAATAGCGAAAAAGAAAATCTGAAGATGAACATCGAACCTTCTTACCGGACGGGGAGAGTAATGGAGTTTTTTGTTGAATGCAATGGAAAACTTCTGTGCCTTATTTGCCAGTGCCTGGTTGCATTAAACATCTTATTATTAAGTATTCTTAGTATTCATAGTACTCTTTGAGAACGTGTGGGTTAAGAGAACACTCTGCTTGCTCCCGGAGGGGTGTTCTCTTAGCCATACTGTATGTTCAGCCAGCATTGGCAGAGCTGACAGGAGAGCGCCTGAAAAGTTGCATTTGCATTCCTCTATGGTGTTTGTGTTTTGTTTCCAGCCTTGCACAGACCACAGCAATATCCTTGTTCTTCTGCATCCCAGTGAAGGGTCAACTCAGAGAAAATAAAATGGAAGGTATGAATATTTGTATATAAATTCATTCATCTGTTTACTAAACTTATTTTAATGTAGGATTTTATTAAATTCAAAAGTGAAACATTCTAAATTAAAAACATATACTTTTTGAAATCTGAAATCAGCAGCAGGTTGAGTGCTGGTTAGGAAACAGCTAGCCTTTGACTTTCAAACAATCAGTCAGTCTTCTCTTTTCATTGTTCCCCTCTCTGTCTCGTCACTTTTGCATGCATGGCTAGATAGAAGATGCATAGTTCATGCTTTGTAAAGATTTTCTTTGTGAGTAATTCAATCACATGCTTTCTCAGAGGTAAGTCACAATGCTCTTGTTTAATTATTAGGAAATTATGAAGTTGGTCCATGTGTAATTCCAAGTTCAAGCAAAAAAAAGCTAAACTATTTGAATGCACAAGTACAATTATTAATTCCAACACGGTTGTGTTGTTGTTGTTGTTACCTATACTGCTTGGATACTGAAAATAATAGCATAATGTCGACTGGTCACTTCAATTATTCAACTAAGTTAAAAAGTTATAATTTTAAAAGCATCTGGTGTGATAGACTAGTATGTTTATTCTGTATTATGGCAGCACAGCAGTTCCCATTATAAACCCCTATTTTGTGCAGCTCCAAAAGTGGGTTTAAGTTCAACCTTCACCTGAAACTTTTGATTTCAGGTCAGACTGGTAGGCTGAATCTTTTTTTCCCAAATATGATGTCATTGTGTTCAGTAGCTTTTGAGCTAAAGTACGTCCAAAAAAAAAGGTGGCTTTGTAGCTGGGAGAGGGTTTTTTTTATTCAGCTGTAGGCAAAGCAAACAAACAAAAAAGAAACTACTGGACAGTTATTACTAAAATTGGGCAAGTTACTTCATCTAAGCAGTCTTCGGTGCCTTCTGTGGGTGGGGAGGTTTAAAAACGTGTGTTTTAATAAAAGAAAGTCATTTTTAAATGAGCGTTGCGCATGAGCAGTTGTACGCTCCAGGAAGCGTGTCGACGAGCAATGCGCCCGTCTACAACCAGATCACAACCGCAGCTAAACATATTTGCCCTCAAGCCATTTCTTTTTTTTATTTAATACAAGTTAGACAAGTACAACAACATAAACAATATTTCAGTTCTGAGGTGGAGGATGATGGAATTGTTTTTCTCCATGGATATTATTTATGAAGCAAATCTCCACTAAGTTAAAGTAACTAGTTGCTTTTCATATATAAATATCTGCTCTGCTCATAGATCTGCTCTCGGCTGCCCTGGGAACAGGGAGCGGAAGTGTGTGCTGGTTGGTTTACAGTCTGTGTGCCGGACTGCGTGATATTACATTTGTGTGATTAGATTTTGCTGTGTTTTAGTAGAATATGATATCGAAACACATGCACAATATCGATATAACATTTTCATATTGTTGCCCCCCACTATTGATTTATTATGCAGATATATATTATTCCCAAGTACAAAAATGAACTAGCCACATATTTTATCCTGATAATCATCCATCATTTAGAAATCAAACAAGCAAATACATGATGAATACATATTACTACAAATCACCAGTGTATTCTTACCTTCTTTTTTACTTTCTAAAACAGGAATCTGTATGAACGTTACTAGATGTATTTGTGCAAGCAACGCATCAAGCTGATCACGCATTCTCAGTCACAAACATGTTTGCCAACTAGTTTCTTTTACAAAGAAAATCTGAGCACAATATTTACCTGCATAGTTATATATCATGAAAACCAAACAAACAGCAAACCCCGTGTATAATACAGCATGGCATAAAAACCTGCAGAAATGTAACATTCCAGTAATACATAATAAGTCAACATAACTTACCTGTTGAGCCCCCCTGCGATTAAAGCAGGAAAGCTTAGGCATCAGGTCATATGAAATAAAGTCCTTTTTGATATTTTGTGAATCCAGTTCCTTAGCTTTGGTGAAAATAATATCTTTCAGTGTGGTAAATAGCTCACAAAGATTGGAGTTTCTGTTCAGATTAATTATATAAAGTTAAAGTGCATAGCATACAGTTTGTGTTTTTATGTGTGGACAGGACATTTATAATTGAGACTTTAGATGAAAAAAGCCCTTCATACGTTTTGGATTTATCATTGTTTCTTTGTACTTTAAGTTCATTTCCAATGTGTGCTTGTTGGACTCACTGAAGATGTATTCTACTAGCTCTGCTGAAAACAACACACAGCCCAAAGAATCCAGCTGGTTGCGCTGCGTGGCGTGGTGTGAATCTCACAACATAACCTCTGTGGAATTATTTATGTTTGATGTTATTTTCTATTCTGCCAATTCTGTTACTCGGTCACTGTGACCAACTTAGCAACTCCCCCCTCCCCCCTCTGGCAAATTTGGCGCTTCAGTCAGAGTGCCCAGCTATGGTATGCACTAACGAACCTGAGAATGAAACAGGTGACCTCTCTGTACCGTTGGGCACGTAATCCACTTAGGGCCCCTGCAATTCTATTAACACATTTAGTTTCTTATTTTTTTCTCTTAGTGACCATGGATGAAAACACAGCCAACAAATACCTGTCGGTGACCAATGGGAAACAAGTCAAAGTGAATCCTACAGCCTCTGACAAACCCCCCAGTCTGGATAGGTTTGACATGAAGCCATGTGTTCTGAGCAGACAAGCATACAACTCAGGCATCATAAAAGTTGAAGTGGATGTAGATAAGATAAACATGTGGAGAGTTGGAGTTGTTACAAAGTCTGCCAAACGCCACGGGTTCACCATGATGCAACCCAGTAATTACTACTGGGTTGTAGAGTGGAATGGGCGTGAATTGGTTGCTCTCGATTACACGCAGATAGTCATTCATAAAAAATTTATCCGAACGCTAGTCATGTATCTGGATGTCGATAACAAGAAAGTTACATTTGATGTTGACGACAATGTCAATGTCTACACTTTTGATAGGATGGCTTTTTCTGAGCCTCTCTATATACTATTTTCTACTACAGATGAAAACAATCAACTTACAATCAAATAACTCTGTAGCTCTGGAAGTAATGAAGCAGATGATTGCTTTCCCAGTGGAAAGCTAAGAAGTCACTGCTGTCTTGTTGTTTTAAAATGCTTTATAATCTGAATTCTGATTTTCCTTGAAAATGTGCTGTGCTTTGTCAATGTTATTAATTACCAGCCATCTTCTTCTAAATCTCTTCTATCAGCTCAAAATTAAATTAGAGATATGTATCATATGCAGCAACAAGACAGGTCTTTGTTTTTTTTTGCAATTTTCAACATTCCTTCAGGTCTTCACACTGCTACATAAATACTGCTCCTTGAGACCTCCAGAGCTGCAAAAGCAGAGATATGTGAATTGTGTATCACTAGCAGTGTGTTGCATGCCTGAGGCAGTCTATGTTACTGTTATAAAGAAGATTTTCTTTCAATAAATTCTTTCTGCAAATGAATGATCTTGACGTCTTTTTTGAAACATTAGAAAATTAACAATGTAACTGTCCAGAGAAATATAGTCAGTGCCGCATTATCGAATAAGCGGCAGTCCCAATTAAATGAGAGGCATTGGAGAGGACCTTACTCACACTTCTATTCATAATGTAGCATTATAGGGGGAAAGGGTGTTTAATAGCAAACCTGACGTGGCTGTTTGTTCCTGGAAACACTTTACAGGCTTATTTAAATAAGAACTTAACACCTAGGCGGCGTGTGTACAGATCTTACTGAAATGAGCCAGTTTTGTTTGGAGAGGCTGGTATTCCACACATTTCACCCTGTGTTTATTGTACACTAAGATATATAAACACACACACATTTTATATATATATATATATATATAAATTATAGACATGGATTTATTTATTTTTTTTATGTATTACTGTGTTACCAGCGAGTCTGAACACTAAGTTTCATTCTTTGTGTTGAGTTTGACAAATAGTCGGACTGACAGACACAAATAAAAGCTGTAAACCGGATTCATTCTGCGTGTTTTTGAGAGCTTGTATCATGTACAGCACAAAACAGACCTCAAAACCACTCGGGTGCTACACATAGATCTGACATTGTTTTTTTGAATTTTTTTTCCAACATAAGGTGGCCAAATAAATGAAGTTTAGCAGAGTGTAGCATCAATAAAAATGTATTTCATTCAAAATCCTGGCCCTTGGTTACTGTAAACGTATGGACTGTTTAAAAATCGTTAGGTTATTACCATAACCCCGGTTCCCTAAAAGAGAATGACAACCATTACCGAATGGGAAAGAGCCCTCTCTGACCGTCAATCACTGAGCATATATAAATAAAGCTGCCCTATCAGCCCTGCTTTGAAGGGGAAGTCCCTCCCACTTCCTGTTGAAGAGGGACGTCCTCACAGTAGCACATCGCCATTTTCTTTCAAAAACAGATGTCAGCTGGGGACACGACCTCAAATGGTAATGGTTGTCATTCTCTTTCAGGCAACCAGGGTTATGGTAATAACCTAACGTTCCCTTTCAATTGAATGGCAACCATTACCGAATGGGAAAGCTGTTCCAAAGCTGTCGTGGCTCCAGATGACCAACAGTACAGCCTCATGGCGATAGCAACAGAGCCCACATGATGCCTAAGGGCATGGCGCCTGCAACACCCTAGAGCCCAGAGAGGGTCTGGCTCGGTTTGTAACATCAAGGCGTTAAAATCGTGCAACTGTCTGACCACCTGTCCATGTAGCAGCATTGCAGAGCTCATCTAAGGAGGCACCATGAAGGAAAGCCCACAAAGTTGCCTAGCCCCTGGTAGAATGGGCCGTAATGTTCCCCGGTAACAAAGAGTCTGTCTGTTCATATGCCAAGCGTATCGCATCTGCCACCCAGTGCACTAGACGTTGTTTCGATAGGGCCTGACCTCTAGAGCGGGACCCGTAGCAGACAAACAGCTGGTTGGACTGTCTCCAGGATGACGTCCTATCCAAATAACAGCGCAGAGCCCGAACTAGGCATAGCTTGTGCTGTCTACGGGCCTCCTGTGACTTGTGCGGGGGAGGTTTGAAAGTTTCCAAAACCACTGGTTGGTTAATATGCAATGAAGATACCACCTTTGGCAAAAAGGCTGGATTTGTTCTTAATGTTACCCGCGAGTCATTTCCCACGAAAGCCATGCATGTGTCATCAATGGACAGCGCATGAAGCTCACTTATTCGTCTGGCAGACGTAATGGCTATTAAAAACACCACCTTCAATGAAACAGGGCGCCGTTCTGCTGACGCCATGGGCTCGAATGGGGGACCCATAAGGGCCCGCAGTACCAGTTCTAGATCCCACTTGGGGACCATACTTTTCATGGGAGGACGAAGCCTCCGAGCCGCTCTAAGAAATTGCACTGCCAGGAAATGTGTCCCAGGGGACACCGAGTCAATTTTGTCATGGCACACTGATATTGCTGCCAGGTATACCTTCAGAGTGGACACTGATTTTCCTGCATCAAACAAGTGTTGTAAGAAGGTTAATATCGTCTCAATAGGGCAAGTCACAGGATTGTGACCTTCGGCAAGGCACCAGTCTTGGAAAACTTTCCATTTATATGAGTACTGGGCTCTAGAGCTGGGCGCACTAGCAGACTCTAGTGTTTCTACCACTGCATCTGGCAAACCTCTTCTGAATCGACAGCTCCGTTCAACGGCCAGACCTAGAGTTGGAGTTGGGCTGGGTTCGGGTGCCATAATAGCCCCTCCGCTTGGCTGAGGAGGTCCATGTGCAGCAGGAGCTGCCACGGCTGATCCCACAACATGTCGGAGAGGAGAGCAAACCAGGGGCGCCTCGGCCATCTGGGTGCAACCAGCAAAACCAGTGCTCTCTCCACCCTGATCCTCTCTAGTGTCAGTGGTTATAATGGTAGCAGAGGAAACGCATACAAGAGCCCCTGTGGCCAGGGGTGAGCTAGCGCGTCCCCTCCCAGGGGGCCCCCATCTCTCTCCATGGAAAACCATAGGGGGCAATGAGTGGACTCGGCTGTGGCAAAGAGGTCGACTCGTGTCGGTTGAAACCTCTCCCAAATCTGTTCCACCACTTGAGGATGCAGCCTCCACTCTGACCTGTCTGGAGCTCTTCTGGACAGGAGGTCTGCTGCCTTGTTGTCCACACCAGGGAGGTGAACTGCCTGATGGAACGCAAGTTTCTGTACATCGAGGACAGGAGTCTGTGCACTGCATGGTGAAGGCCCGGAGAGGGCAGCCCACCTTGATGGTTTATGTAGGCTACCACTG
>NW_024473504.1:0-415 GCF_017654505.1 Polyodon spathula | reverse complement strand
TGCTGTTGTCCGTCCGGACCAGCACATGTTTGTGCACTAATTGCTGGCGAAAATGTAATAATGCCAGGATCACTGCTTGCAGCTCTTGCGTATTTATGTGCGCTTGTTGCCAATGTCCCTTCCACTGACCTCTTATTCCTCTCCCATTCCAGATCGCTCCCCAACCCAGACTGGAGGCATCTGTAGTGATCACTTCCCTTCTGTGAGGGGATCCGAGGCGCAGATTGCCAGGACGGAGCCACCACTCCAGTGTCTTCAGGCATTGTCTGGACACTCGCACCAGCCGGTACCGATATCGAACCAGGTGCACCTTGAGCATATTCACCCAGGCTTGACGCAAGCGTATTCTCAGCAGCCCTAGTGGAAGGATTCTCGAGGCGGCTGCCATCATCCCCAACAAACTTTGATATAGTTT
>NW_024473503.1:0-1000 GCF_017654505.1 Polyodon spathula | reverse complement strand
GACCTGTAGGAGAGCGTCCTCTCTGAATAGGGAGAGTGTGGCCTGCAACGACCAAATCCTGTCTTCCGACAGTGAGGCAAGCATGCTCACAGAGTTCAGTTTGATCCCCAGGAACACTGTGGACTGAGACGGTATGAAGTTGCTCTTCTGTATATGTATTGAGAGCCCCAACTTCGCCACATGATTTATGACCTGTTTTGTGTGCGCCTCTGCGCATCTTTTTGACTGCGCACAAACCAAACAATCGTCCAGATAGTTTAGGATCCAAATACCCCACAGCCTGAGTGGAGCCAGTGCTGCATCCATGCACTTTGCAATGAGCGGGGTGCCAGCAAGAAGCCAAATGGCAGCACGCAGAATTCGTACACGTTGCCTTGAAAGGTGAAGCGCAGATACTTTCTGTGCACGGGAAGGATCGGGACATGAAAATAGGCGTCTTGCAGGTCGATCGATGTGAACCGGTCACCCGGTTGGACGGACTGGAGGATACGCTGTGCTGTCAACATGTTGAACTTCCTGTTTGAGGAACAAGTAGAGGACCCTGGGGTCCATAATTGGTCTGAAACTGCCATCCCTTTTAGGCACCAGGAAGTACCTGGAGTAAAAGCTGCTGAGGGCATTGCTTGGACTTACCAAGCATACAGAGTTTTTCCTTTGAAGATTGGTGATCTCCTGTTGAAGGAGTATTGCTCTCGCTGGCTCGACGGTGGTGAGGAGCACACCCTTGAAGGGTGGCGGACCTATGTGGAATTGTAGAGTGTATCCATGTCTCGTAGTCGATAGAGGAGTCCTGGGTGCAGCCTTGACATGGGTTGTTGCCATTGGTTGTGGGGGGGTTTGGTGGCAGCCGGGGCCCCTCAGCGGCGGTCTCCCTTGGGCGTGGGAGGGAGCAGGTCTTTCTTAGGCCCCGGCCTCGGACTCCAGCCGGAGAACCGGTTACCCCTGGCCTGCAGTGGTCACCTACCGCTGGCCCTGACTCTGCCTTTGCCTGATTGTCTAC
>NW_024473502.1:0-8000 GCF_017654505.1 Polyodon spathula | reverse complement strand
TCTGGGGTGGAGGGCGATGTTCAGACCCTTTTACACCAGCAGGCTGTGCATGCCACCTTGTGTGCTGACTGAAGTAACTTACAAAAAATAGATGGTGAGTAAGTAGATTCAAGAAAATGCACAGAGTCCTTTTCTTCAATCAGTTGCCAGGTTTATTGAAATATGCAGGGAGTCTGGTCCCAGGTACAGGACAAACAATACTCAACATTACAATGTTTGCATGACATTAAATACCCTTCTGTATAGATGGTCCACCTCCCCTTTCTCTGACACTTAACCAATTGCAAAGGTAATTTAATTTAGTGTGTGTGTGTGTGTGTGTGTGTGTGTGTGTGTGTGTGTGTGTGTGTGTGTGTCTAGTGTGACAACCTCTGAACTCAGTGCATTCTTCACACTCCTGGAGACAAAAGGTCCATACATCTGCCTTTTGTTATCTTCTTGAGACCTCTTTTGATCCCAATGGCATTATCTCTTTTGATCTCTCTGAAGTCTTTAGAGCCTGTGCTAATTGTAGTTCACAGCATTGTTATCTTGTTAGCTTGCAGTCAATGTTGGGCAAGAGCTTGTAGACGCAACGTCTCTATCAATGGTTAGCAGTACATGCAATTTGAACCAAACAGTCTGCTATCTGCAATATTAGTCTCTTTTCAGAAAAGAACACCAGTATAGCTCTGCTAGTCCACATGCGTAGCAAACCCCTAATCAATTCTCAATCCATGTTTTCCAACATACCCTACTTTTAGAATATAAGATGGAGGGGGGTGACCCGCTACAACCATGTTGCTCACGTGATCCCGAGCCCTCAGATGTCCTCTTCTCTGGTTCGGAGTAGTCACATCAAGTAACGTGTTTGTATAATATATTATAGTGAAGCATGTTCCTTTATTCTAAGTCTCTCCATTATGTGTAGGTATCTACCTTGCCTTCGCCTCTTTGTAATCTTTTATTGTACTACCTATTTCTCTGTGTAGCCAATTCTGGATATTGGTATGTTGCTCTGACCTTACAAATTTAGGTGAATCATTGTTATTTTTAACTTGCATATGTAAAATTCCATCATTCTAGAATCCAATATTCTAGCTCGACCATATCAATCTTAAAATGCACGTAAGATTGATTACAAACTAAAACTATGACTTAAAAATGATCACTATACATTGAACAAGTACTGAAATAGCGTGTGAATGCTTAACTATCTATATGTAACACATTAGTAGGTAGGTGTTTCTTTTCTCAGTTATAAAAAACCTTAATTATATCTCGTGATATTCTCTATACAATACCCCCACAAATATAATCATTTTGCACAACACTTCTACTGCTAACCTATTACAAATAATGTTAACATGAATTTCCCTTCATTCATTTTAGACATATACAACACTGAATCATTAAAATGCCACGTTCTTTTGAAAATGAATGTCCAGTATAGCTGACAATATTCTTCAGTAGCACAGGAGTTTTCAATGGTCTCATCCCATTCACAGCCCCTGCTGTACGATCAGTTGTTTCACCGTTGTCTCCACCTGTGTCCCAATACTTGAATCTCCATCAGAATTATTTATTTTCCAAACCTAGAAGAAAAATCAAGTGCAATATTAATTCTTTTGATAACATCTGATTTCATTTAAACCTTCAATGGGGTTATTCTCTCCTTGAATTTTCTTTATTTCATCTGGGAATGTATAGGCTATTAAAGCAGTTTGTAACAGAGAAATATCTTAAATATCAGATCACTTAAATCCAGTGATCTGTTTAAGCCTTTGTAAGCTTATTTATTTATAAGATCTCTACTGGTGTTTAAGTGCAAAGTCTGTTTATTTTTGTCTTATCACAAAACAGCTATTTCTGAGCACATCACCCAGAATAAAAAAAAAACTTCAAGTTAATATCTTTTATACAATCTTTATTGATTTGCACAAGTTTGTCCATAGTTTCATATGGAACTTTCCCAATTGGCACCCTAGCCATCCCCCATTTTTTTTTTCATAAGCAACATTTGTTCCCCAGTTTGAAATTGTAACCCTTTAGGTAGGGGCTTAGTCCTATGCTAATTGTGCACTACTTCGATTTGTGCTTATAATTGACAGAGAAACCCCTGTAGGGTGATAGTATACTAACACAGACAGCCTAATGTCAACCAAAGATTTTACACTTAGTTGCTGGTCCATTTAGTATACATTATCCCTCAGTGATATCTTGTATATGTAATATTCCTTATTCAATTTTCAATTCAATAACCCACCCTCTTGCAGCTGATAAAACAGTAGCCTATTAGGTAAGTTATTTAGTCTCTCTGTGTTAGTTTATGTGCCTGTAGCAAACAGATTGCTTTCTCTGTTTTTATTGTTTTTCAAATCAAGTTATAAAACCCTCTTCAAAAACGTGTTAGCATGATTAATATCACACCATGCATTTTCAAGAATTTACAAATAGATCTGTTAATTCTTGAAAAATACGTTTCTAAAAACTTTCCATAATCAGTACTGCTGATTATCCAGTACCACTATCCCCCAAGCCTACAGTCCTATACTGCACTGTAAAATCCCTTGCGCCAGCATTCCTATTTCATTCTCATGTGATCTGTGGTTTCAAATATGTATTCATAGGTGATTCATAAAATTCAACCGTGTTTTAAACATAAAATTCACAAACAAACAAACACTTAACTTGCTTCATGAAAATATTTAATAAAATATTTCAAGGTTGATTTACTTAGTTTCAGATTTATTGATCGACAGAAACATTTGTTTTCTTCTTAAGTGTTTCTTTCAAGCAGTCAATGTAGCAGCAATCTCTACATTATCTCTCTCTCTCCCTCTCTGCACTTTCTTTTCTAGTTAACCTTTAGAAAAACAAAAAGCTCTGTGTATATCAATATAATCCAACATAAACTTTTTCATTGTTCCTTTGTATATTTGTGTTACTGTTTCAGTCCAAAGGTTAGCCATTCTTTTGCAGTCAAACAATTCATCAATTAACCTGGGTCTCTTTCCCTTATCAAACCTTCTTATGATCAGGGCAAGACAATAAGTATTCGTGCTGGTTCTTAGTACGTAGTTTTACTAAGAAGTTACTTTATCTCCACGCTTAAGCAAAATCAGAATTACTCAAACAATCATTAATAAACAACTTATTAGTACGTAGTTTTACTAAGAAGTTACTTTATCTCCACGCTTAAGTAAAATCAGAATTACTCAAACAATCATTAATAAACAACTTCTTAATTACATTTTAATGTGACCTTTTAATTTTATTTTTACAACATGTATTCTTCAAAGTTGATATAGAATCTTTAGCATTACAGTTTTTTTTTGTTTGTTTTTGTTTTTTGTGGGCTACCAGTCTTGAATTGCCTTTGTCTTTTTCTTCTTATGAGACACACACTCCTGATCTGTTACATGAACATGTACATTACTGTTCTGTACATATCTTCCCTTTTTGCCATGTTTTAAAACATAGCCTATGTTCCATATTCTCCAGTCATCCATTTGATGACTGTCAATATTATATTTTAACATATTTGGAGTTGATCAGACTCCCAACAAAACAAAACTAACAAAAAAACACTTTTTAGTTTTGTCTTGTTGTTACCAATGTTCCGTGTTTAAAGCTATGCTTAAGGAAGTATAACATTTTATTTTGGTTTATTGCACATTTAATTTAAACTTTTGTATGTGCTATTGGGCTTAACTGGAACTTATTGTCTGATTGTTCCTTATTTGTACCACCTAATGCGGACAGTTAAATAAGAGACTTATCCTAGTGCCCCCTTATCGTGACTTATAAACAAAACAGTACAAACAAAGACAAAACAAGTGTAACAAATCTTCTCAAAAACAAACATAAAACATAAATCCGAGTATGCCCGTACCTGTTGAGCAATACAAGTCCGTGTAACTAGTCCAATAAACTCTACTGGCACGTCATAACACTACACGATTTACTCATGACTTTTTTTAGGATTCCAGAGGTCCTCTTTCATACCTAAAGTCCTACTAGTCAATACACTTTTAATTAAGCAGTCTTAACTAATTGTGTCCTCAATGTACATGAATTATCAAGTAGTCAAAAGTCCTCTTTCATACTTTACCCTTGATTCTCACTACATTCTAAAAACTGCATATAAAACAAAAAACCAGTAACTACTCACCAATGTACGTGGTTATATGTTCGATCTGAAGTCCTGATTCAAAGATTCTCCACACCGTCTGAGCTGAAAGTAGAAACAGTCTCCTTCTGTCTGCTTTGTCCTGGTCCTCTTCATGGGATACAGGCTTGCAAAAAAGGTTTCTCCGTAATCAAGTATCAATCCCCCGGTATTTTGAAAAAAAAGTTTCAGGAAACAGTCCGCAGGTGGCTCGCCAATGAAGTAACTTACAAACAATAGATGGTGAGTAAGTAGATTCAAGAAAATGCACAGAGTCCTCTTCTTCAATCAGTTGCCAGGTTTATTGAAATATGCAGGGAGTCTGGTCCCAGGTACAGGACAAGCAGAATACTCAAAATTACAATGTTTGCTTGACATTAAATACCCTTCTGTATAGATGGTCCACCTCCCCTTTCTCTTACACTTAACCAATGGTCAAGGTACAACACTTTATTCTGTTAATTTAGTGTGTGTGTGTGTGTGTGTGTGTGTGTGTGTGTGTGTGTGTGTGTGTGTGTGTAGTCTAATGTGACAACCTCTGAACTCAGTGCATTCTTCACACTCCTGGAGACAAAAGGTCCATACATCTGCCTTTTGTTATCTCCTTGCGACCCCCTTTGATGCCAGTGGGATTATCTCTTTTGATCTCTCTGAAGTCTAGAGCCTGTTCCCTTCTAGTCCACAGCATTGTTATCTCATTAGCTTGCAGTCATTGTTGGGCAGTTTGTAGACGCATCATCTCTATCAGTGGTTAGCAGTACATGCAATTTGAACCAAACAGTCTGCTATCTGCAATATTACTCTCTTTTCAGAAAAGAACACCAGTATAGCTCTGCTAGTCCACATGCGTAGCAAACCCCTAATCAATTCTCAATCCATGTTTTCCAACAGTAATATTATGTAATATTACTCACAGCACCATTTCTGTAATTTATTTATTTATGTATTTCTTTCTTTCTTTAGTTACTGCTAACAAAATGCAGGATTCTCACCGAACTATGTGTGGGATGCGTTTCAGTCAGGGGCAGAACCTCAAGAGACACCAGTGGGTTCACACAGGCGAGTACACATACAGCTGTGCTGTCTGTGGGAAGAGCTTCAAGGAGCCTCAAACTCTAGTGGTGCATCAGCAGATCCACACAGGAGAGAATCTTTATCCATGTGCGGATTGTGGGAAGAGAAGCCCTTTTCCTGCACTGTGCAGGAAAGAGAAGCCCTTTTCCTGCACATTGCAAGCAGCTGCATGATGGTGGTTGTTTGCAGGGAGGTGTGTATGGGTACAAAGGGGAAGCAGCTACAGGGAGGTCGGTACGCTGCCTTGCGCTGAGAACGTAAACCACCGGCCAGAGTATTGCGTTTGCTTTTGTTGCGTGTTGTTTGTTTTTTATTGCAGAGGAGGAGTACAGAGCCAGCGGCTGTAGCCACAGAGCCAACCCGCATCACCAGAGCACTACCCTCCCCACACGACACCAGCACCACCCTGCGGATTAAAAGGACACTTTCATGCACGGGACTGTTGCAGTGGGGATCATTGTGGAGTGTTGGTTTTGTTTTGGTCAGCAAACCAACCGTGTTCCCCCCGATATCATTGCTGGTAGAGGGGTGGTTCTTTTTGTTTATTTATAAAAAACAGAGATTTTTGGGAAACATAACTGTTTGGACATTGCTTAATTCACTAAACCACTCGCACTTATCACACCCTCCCCACTTCAGAAACCTGCTCATTGTATTGGGGTAGGGGGGTGATTTATACAACTAATAAAAACAATAGTGAATCAACTGCTGAGTTATTTTGTGATGGTTTTATGACCTCATTGTATCACGTTTTACCCTTTTGTCTTTTTCCTCCCATTGTGAATGACAGCTTGGGAACCATTCCATACTCTTTTGCTTGGTCTGTCCCTGATCTCGTATGTAGGGATTAGTCTCATTGCCCTGCAAAGCTTCGGTGTCCTGTTTGTATTGCAGGAATTAGGATTGGAAGTGTGTTCCTGCCAGTCCTCATAACAAGAAGACAGTTCTAAAGGTTTCAGGTATGGGGCCTCTCTGGAGTTTCTCTGGAAGAGGGAACACCTGCTACAATATCCAATCTTATAAAGCTCATCTGTTACGGATTTTGTTAAGAAAAAAAGGACATGTACGACATTTCTGATTAAAGAAACAATCATTTTTATTCATTATTACAAATACAATACATGTTAATCAAAAATAATACCTGATTTAACTCTTGTTAGGTTTGGCAATTTATTTTTTTGATTTACTATACTTTCTGCTTCTACATTCATATTTGTGTAAACGACCCGTTTGTTCAAATCCAGGAAACTCTTGTGATTGTGTTCTTTGTTCATACTGGAACTGTAAAAATAGAAACAGAGACTTGAGCACCTTGCATTATCATCGTTATACAGCAATGAAGGGACGATTCAAGGATCAGTTGTCAGGGTTCATTAAACTTGTTTTTCACAGAATGTGCATTTGTACATGCTGTTGAGGTGCTGAAGGCTTTGTAAGCCAAACACTTAGAAACCACTGGGCTGCATGCCAATATTTATATTCTGCACAGCGCTGAGTTTTAAAAGGAGCTGAAGGCTGCTTGAAATGTTCCAACACGCTGCCCATTCTTAAACCACCTTCACTTGCTAATCTCTTACTGGATATGATTGCATTACATGTCCATTGCAGTGCAAGTTATAACACTGCATCATTCAATAAAGTGATGTCATGTTGTGCAAGTAGTTCTGCAGTGCCCAGTTCAAACACAGCACTCACGTCAATCATGAACAAAGGAAATCCAGGCAGAGCTTCTTTACATACCAAACTTGTACTTGGCTGAGAATCCCTTCCCGACTTCTACGTCGTCGCTGTGGAACTGAACCACTGCAGCGTTTCCACTGGAGGTGAAGGAGGGAATGGGTTCAGAGCCACAATAGGTTTGCTGTACAGGGGATGTAGTCTTGGGTCCATCTCGGAGAATGAGATAGTCATAGGAACAGTCATCAGAATACTCCACATCAAAGGAACTGATGGTAAGTGAGACCTGAAATGAAACACAAAAACGGATCTAGTCCAGATAAACACTGGAAAGCTCCCACATGTTGTTGTTACATTGAAGACAATGAATCAGAATACTCCACATCAAAGGAACTGATGGTAAGTGAGACCTGAAATGAAACACAAAAACGGATCTAGTCCAGATAAACACTGGCAAGCTCCCACATGTTGTTGTTACATTGAAGACAATGAAATGGACATTATAAAAGATACATCATTTAATATCACGATATAGATTTGTTTGCCCTCAGTGTTAATGCAATTGTTTTTCTTCTTCAAATACTTCTACAGACGTTTGTCCAAGCGGATCAGGTGAGTAGTGAACGTACCGAGGCGCCTCGATCATTCATACAGAGATGCTGCTGGTTTGTTCTTGAGTGTTTCTTACCTTGTAACCTTTAGGGGCGTTGATGATCCATGTGCAGTCTGTATTAGTGGGATATTCCAGTGGATAATTGGGAGATGTAAAAGTTCCACTCACAGCAGTCAGTATGCCTCCGCATTGCACTAGAGAATGAGAATGGCAGTGTGTGTGAAATGCTGGAAACCCTTTTTAACTTGGGACAGGAGAAGCAAAAGAACATGTAAATAATGGGCAGAGCTGGCTGATTGTAACTTCCAGCAGCCCCTCAATGTGTAACTGTTCATGTAAATCAGTAAAGAGCACAGACAGGGCTGCTTAAGACAGTCAGAATTGCTTGGGTAAGAATTTGGGTAGTCTGTGACGCAAAACTTCCATTGTTCTCTGTCAGAAGCATGTTGCAGACATCTAGGAAGGGAATCAAACAGCAGATTTGAA
>NW_024473501.1:0-7585 GCF_017654505.1 Polyodon spathula | reverse complement strand
TTGGATAAGAACCTGCAGCCACACTGAGAAGAAGATGCACGAGGGATCTAACAGGTGGCTGCTGTCCAGTAACATCATAGCAAATTGGGCAGATAAAATCGATGGAACAATCTGTGTAAAAGATCATCTTCAGAAGACATGAGGCACATTGTACTTACTGCAGCCATAAAGCTTATTGATCTTTTGAATATCTCTAGGAGACATTGCTATTCTCTGTCCGATTTCTACCGTTTCATCTGGAATGGGTACAATAGTAGGCTGTCCAGTTGTATTTGAGAAAGCATCCCTGTGTAGATATAAAATAACAGTGTTTTATTCAGATCAATACTGAAAAAGAGAAAAGATCTCATCACATTGTATGGTAGGTAATTGAGACAGGGTGAAGACCTGCACTTTCAGCTGCTGCTTCTTACCTTCCATAATGCATGATGGAGGTGTAGTCGTATGGCATGCCCAAGGTATTAATGTCCTGCTTGTAAAAGTTAGAAGCTTGCTCTGTAAAGGAAAGGAGATGCTGGTTAAGAAGGTTATGCTGCTACACCAGAATCTGTTTCTGTGTTTTACTTCCAAACACCTATTGTAAAAGCATTAGTGAGAGGTCACCAATTATTCCATTTAAATGATGGTTTTTGAAATCCCATTATGCACCCTGGCTGAACTGCACGCATTTGTTTTCAACATGCCATTAGAGGCATCAGAGAGTGTCGGGGTCTTTCCTTGACCACGATCCCTGCAATAAGGGCTGCCCAGTTAGTGCAGACTCCTCACTTTCTTGAGCTCTTCCTAACAGTTGAATCACACTGTATTTAGATAATGAAAAGCTATTGGGATACAAAGCCCTGGTAATGAAATATTCAAGCCCCGCTTTATTGTATTAGAACAATGTGTTGCTGCTCTCCACCCTCCCCTCAGCTCTCTCTCTCTCCAGTGCTCTTCATTGTGATTGTGTGAGCGCTCCAGGAAAGGACTCCTTGTGGTTTCCTTACCTTCTGGGATATACTGCCAGTTGATTCTGACATAGCTGTCGCGGTCAGGTCTGCTCTGCTCGTGATAGAAGCCTAGCGAATGGATGAGCTCATGTTGAGCCGTGGCTTTGTAAACACAGCCTCCCTTTGACAGGGACACTTGCTGAGTGCCTTTCAGCTTTCCAAGACTGGACCAGCAGCTATGGGTGAAAAGAGATTCTTGTTTAGAAATCTTGTACTTTTTATCTATAAAAGTCGTTGCATATTTGTGAAGTTTTGAGACACGCTTACTATACACCTTTAACCTTGAAAGGCACTGAAATGGTAAGGTTCGTCAGAGACACAGCAGAGTGGTCATTTACCCATTCTGGGGACTGATATTTATGTAGTCTTTTTCTGTAGTTCGTGGTTTAAATCTAATGCAGGTCTGTACATCGAAGTCTGGGAATGCACTGGAGATTATTGCCTTCTCTTCAGCACCTGTAAAAAAGGATAAGCCAATTGAAACTCATTGATATTTGAATATATCAAAGCTTAACATCTCCCAGACCAGAGGGACCAATACTAACTCCATCAGTTACACTGACAACTTTAAACACAATGCCCTTTAGAAAGGACGGCTAGATTCCTGCGCACAAATAAATACAGAGCACTCTTTTACAAACAGGAAATGTTTCAAAGATAAATGCAAGTCTCTTCGAAGTCAGTATTCTTCGTATTTGTTAAAATGAATCTTAGGTTTCCACTCAGCACATGAAGTAGACATGTGTTTTTCATACTGCAGTTTTATTTGTCCTTGTTTCATTAAATATGGTCTCACTGGTACTATTAAACATATTGAATGTTAATAGAAAGCATTCTTCGAAGTGCTTCGTGTACGTACTGTATTCACTGGAGATCGTATAAGGCACATAAACAAATCCATCAGAGGCCTTCGGCCAAAAGCATGAGTTGTCCGGGCAGTTCATGGCATTCCTGGAGTTTGACACGACAATGTCACCCTCCATCATATGCGCTTTGATTTCTGTTTGAAAATTGAGCAGAGAAACATCTTAAAGGGGAACTCGTTTTAGCCACAATATGCATTTTTATTTACTTCTCTAGGATAAAAGAAACAAAACACATCAATCCATTTGAATGATCATTATGTTAGTGGTAATGAGCAGTTTACAGAAGTAGGTAAGACACTACTAAACTAATCTCAATGTGCTTCTGTTAAGAGCTCATA
Source organism: Polyodon spathula (assembly GCF_017654505.1). Lineage (NCBI taxonomy): Eukaryota > Metazoa > Chordata > Actinopteri > Acipenseriformes > Polyodontidae > Polyodon > Polyodon spathula. The sequence goes on along the minus strand of NW_024473501.1, from coordinate 5,392 downwards.
GATGTATAAATGAAGACACTCATCTCAAGTAGAATATGCCAGCCTTAACTTCCATGCAATAAGCAGACCCAATATTTCAAAAGGCAGTAAAAGTCTCTTCTATATGTTTAGAAGCTTTCTTACCTTTATTGGCTTCTAAGATGATGCTGAAGACATCCTTATCTTCAGGGATCCTTGGGCTACTTCTTTCTCTTTGACCTACAGAAGCAAAGCACACCTGTGTGAAATCCTGTGTGCACGGGCAGCGTGTGGAATCCAGTGCTGTGTACTAATACTGGAGCAGAGTGGAATAGAGTCCCCCTGTAATACACTGCTAGCACACTGACACACACTCATGCACTACATAGTCAAAGCATTTCCTCCAGCGTGGCATCTGTGTTACAAACAGATACACAAACACACTGGCCGTGCTGAAGAGACTCCAAATTCAGTTGCTTCGTTGTTTGGGTCCATCTTTGTAAAACAGGCGTTTTTCTCCTTTCAAGTAACAGAAGTACATGATACCCCAGAGTAAAGGTTTATGAATCTGGTCCAGTGTATCGTACATCCTGAATTACAAAGATTAACTCATTGCAATGTAAAATTCAACAGATACGCTTTATTTTCCCCCGTATGAGACACATATAAAAACTAAATCTAGGAACTTGCCTTTTCCACTTTGGTCCCCCTGCAACAACATAAGAAAGGGAAGACAAACACAGATGCGTTATTGAAATGTTTAAGAGCCCAGTAAAAATGCATTTGAAATGAGAAGCGCTGCAGCTGTGCGGCTTTGTTACCTTCAGAGGCTTGCCCTGTGAGACACTGAGCAGCAGTGCTAAAGTGGCGAGCACCAGTTTGTGATCCATCTTCATCTGCTGCTGCAATGTTCTGAGAAGCTCAGGAGATTCGTCTTTTTTCTTTGCTTGATGCTATAGCACATCTGAGCATGGGCTTATATACATCCAGCCAAAGGTGTGTCTGTCAAGGGAGCTTAAAGCCATTCATTTACTGGATCCACACATGATACCAGATAAGATGAAGTTTGCATTGGGTTTTAAAGTCCTTAATCTTGTGTAAAAGCTAAGAACATTCATACAGCATCTCCATGTGCACACAGTACAATTACAAAGATATATTGTTCTTTTTACAGATGTGCAATCGTAGGAAACGAGCTTGATTTTTCAATCTCACGACTGTACCATTCAATCAGTTTGTTGTAATGTACCATTTGTTCATTTTAAACTACTCTAGTTTTGTGGATGGATTTGGAAGTCCAATGGGTTTATAAAGGTGCTGTGCTTTGCAGAGCTGGGATTGTGTGAAGGCTGCCATTGCAGACACACTCTTGATAGAAATGTTTGGCCAATTGTGAGCCACACCCTGGGAACTCCTGGTCACGGTCAGCTGTGACATAGCCTGGACTCGAACCTGCGATCCCCAGGCTATAGGACACATCCTGCTGTGCCTTTACTGGATGCGCCACTCGGGAGCCCTTTTACTAGCAATTAAAATACAAGAAACTAACAAGTTAACAGCATCAGCCGTCCCCAGTTTGTACACTGATGAATTAGACTGCTCCGTCTGTTTCATTGTATCTTCATCCATGACTGTGAACCAGTCCATGGGGATTCATTTAGAAACATTACGAGATGACAGTGACAGTGCTGCCCTCCTGGCTTTCCAATGTTTTCCAGCTGGAAGGTTGGAGACTCTTTTATAAAGCTTTACCCCAGTAAGTGGGAATGGTATTTTTGCAGTTTTGCCGATGATTTTCCCATGGTTATAGTTTGCATTTATCCTAGTTTACCCTGGTTTGCCATGTTTATTAATATGCTTTACCATACTTACCAATGCTTCACCGTGCTTTTACTGTGCTTTATTACACTGTGCTGTGCTTCACTGTGCTTGATTACCCTGTGCTGTGCTTCACTGTGCTTTATTACCCTGTACTGTGCTTCACTGTGCTTTATTACCCCATGCTGTGTTTCACTGTGCTTTATTACACTGTGCTGTGCTTCACTGTGCTTTATTACACTGTGCTGTGCTTCACTGTGCTTTATTACCCTGTGCTGTGCTTCACTGTGCTTTATTACCCTGTGCTGTGCTTCACTGTGCTTTATTACCCTGTGCTGTGCTTCACTGTGCTTTATTACCCTGTGCTGTGCTTCACTGTGCTTGCTATTACCCCGTGCTGTGCTTCACTGTGCTTTATTACCCTGTGCTGTGTTTCACTGTGCTTTATTACTGTGCTTCACTGTGCTTTATTACCCCGTGCTGTGCTTCACTGTGCTTTATTACCCTGTGCTGTGCTTCACTGTGCTTTATTACCCTGTGCTGTGCTTCACTGTGCTTTATTACCCTGTGCTGTGCTTCACTGTGCTTTATTACCCTGTGCTGTGCTTCACTGTGCTTTATTACCCAGTTCTGTGCTTCACTGTGCTTTTTTACCCTGTGCTGTGTTTCATTGTGCTTTATTACCCTGTACTGTGCATCATTACCCTGTGCTGTGCTTCACTGTGCTTTATTACCCTGTGCTGTATTTCACTATGCTTTATTACCCTGTGCTGTGCTTTATTACCCTGTACTGTGCTTCACTGTGCTTTATTACACTGTGCTTTGTTACCCTGTGCTGTGCTTCTCTGTGCTTTATTACCCTGTGCTGTGCTTTATTACCCAGTTCTGTGTTTTGACACAACCTTATGCAATTTTATGAAAAGAATAACTGAAATTCTGTTCTATTTTGGAAAGCAGACATTCCATATCCAGTTATGTTCCACACAACAACAAGAAGAAACGGCAACCTCTGAAGTACGTTTTGTGTTAAAGACCTCTCTCAATGCTGTGACAGGCTTCACCCAGTGACTCTGGACTCACCCAGTCCCTCTCACTGGTAGCTCCAGTGTGTGACACTGGACTCACCCAGACCCTCTCACTGGTAGCTCCAGTGTGTGACACAGGTTTGTGGATGTCCTGGGTGTATTGTAGGTACAGTGAGTGTACAAACAGGGCAGAATCTGAACAATAGATGCATTAAATACTAACGCCCCCAGATCGTTCATATAAATAAAGGTGTGGAAGAGATGAGGCTGAATCTAGGGTTACAAAGACTAGGAAAAATAAACAGTCAATAATTATCTTTGGAGTTTGAGAAAAATAATCATGTGGCCGGGTTAGTTTCAGGCTTCTAAGCAACGTATTTGGGATTGTGTTCAGTGTGAAGCAGGTTTAGTTATGTGTGTTAATTGGGATCTTTGACCACTGACATGTCACAGCCCTGCTAGATGTTCCATGCATATGTGCTTCATGTGCATTCAGCAGCAATTTGGCAGCACTGTTGTAGATGGGAAGCAGCTTTGTCAGATCTGTATGCCCAGCGCTCTTGTATACTGAGTCAGCACAGTCTATTAAAGGTAATATCGCTGGCGTGTCCAAGCGAGAGACACTGCCTGCCTGTATAGAAGAAGTCCCAGTTTAACTCTGCATGTTCAATATGGTTTTCAAAATATAGCACTGAGTCAAGCCAAGAACCAAGGTATTGATATCGTGGGACAGTTTCAAGTCTAGTGCCATCATTTGATACCGGAGCTAGGTTACTTTTCACATTGTGCAGTTTAGGTGCAGATCCAGAGAGCATGGGGTTAGTTTTAGTAGTGTTCAAAACTTCTCCATTGCAGAGTATATCATTTAGTGCAATGGCAGGGCTGTGCTATGCATCGTCTCCATTGCACAGTATATCACTGAGTGCAATGGCAGGGCTGTGCTATGCATCGTCTCCATTGCACAGTATATCATTGATTGCAATGGCAGGGCTGTGCTATGCATCGTCTCCATTGCACAGTATATCATTGAGTGCAATGGCAGGGCTGTGCTATGTATCGTCTCCATTGCACAGTATATCATTGAGTGCAATGGCAGGGCTGTGCTATGCATCGTCTCCATTGCACAGTATATCATTGAGTGCAATGGCAGGGCTGTGCTATGCATCGTCTCTATTGCACAGTATATCATTGAGTGCAATGGCAGGGCTGTGCTATGCATCGTCTCCATTGCACAGTATATCATTGAGTGCAATGGCAGGGCTGTGCTATGCATCGTCTTCATTGCACAGTATATCATTGTGTGCAATGGCAGGGCTGTGCTATGCATCGTCTCCATTGCACAGTATATCATTGAGTGCAATGGCAGGGCTGTGCTATGCATCGTCTCCATTGCACAGTATATCATTGAGTGCAATGGCAGGGCTGTGCTATGCATCGTCTCCATTGCACAGTATATCATTGAGTGCAATGGCAGGGCTGTGCTATGCATCGTCTCCATTGCACAGTATATCATTGAGTGCAATGGCAGGGCTGTGCTATGCATCGTCTCTATTGCACAGTATATCATTGAGTGCAATGACAGGGCTGTGCTATGCATCGTCTCCATTGCACATTATAAATATCATATGGGAGATATTGAAATTGGAGAAGGAATCTATGAAAAAGACCTAGGAGTTTTTGTTGACTCAGAAATGTCTTCATCTAGACAATGTGGGGAAGCTATAAAAAAGGCTAACAAGATGCTCGGATACATTGTGAAAAGTGTTGAATTTAAATCAAGGGAAGTAATGTTAAAACTGTACAATGCACTTGTAAGACCTCATCTTGAATATTGTGTGCAGTTCTGGTCACCTCGCTATAAAAAAGATATTGCTGCTCTAGAAAGAGTGCAAAGAAGAGCGACCAGAATTATTCCGGGCTTAAAAGGCATGTCATATGCAGACAGGCTAAAAGAATTGAATCTGTTCAGTCTTGAACAAAGAAGACTACGTGGCGACCTAATTCAAGCATTCAAAATTCTAAAAGGTATTGACAGTGTCGACCCAAGGGACTTTTTCAGCCTGAAAAAAGAAACAAGGACCAGGGGTCACAAATGGAGTTTAGAAAAAGGGGCATTCAGAACAGAAAATAGGAGACACTTTTTTACACAGAGAATTGTGAGAGTCTGGAATCAACTCCCCAGTAATGTTGTTGAAGCTGACACCCTGGGATCCTTCAAGAAGCTGCTTGATGAGATTTTGGGATCAATAAGCTACTAACAACCAAACGAGCAAGATGGGCTGAATGGCCTCCTCTCGTTTGTAAACTTTCTTATGTTCTTATGTTCTTATGTTCTTATATCATTGAGTGTAATGGCAGGGCTGTGCTATGCATCGTCTCTATTGTACAGTATATCATTGTGTGCAATGTCAGAGCTGTGCTATGTATCGTCTCCATTGCACAGTATATCATTGAGTGCAATGACAGGGCTGTGCTATGTATCGTCTCCATTGCACAGTATATCATTGAGTACAATGGCAGGGTTGTGCTATGCATGGGTTGTTTGTACAATGGGTGTATTTAAACAAAGCACAGTAGATACTCTGGATGAC